>NC_056743.1:1730849732-1730852232 GCF_019279795.1 Protopterus annectens
GCACAATGGGAATGTGCCTTGACACCAAAAAGAGGATAGTCTGAGGCTGCAGAGGCTACTGTTCCCTGCTGAGTGACTACATCATCGTGGAAGTGCTTGACAGGAGGCATATGGAATGTTACACTAGAGATAGTCTGAGGCTGCAGAAGCCTTCTTTTACTGCTGTACATGACTACATCCGTGATCTTGCAGGAGCTCACTGTTATTTTGCAGAGGTCATGGATAGACGGTTGGGTGAGATGGTAAGAATCCTCAACCATGTGGTTTCTGTGGTAGAGTATGTGGTGGAAGTAGGGCGTCAGCCACATGGAAATAGGTCAGCAACACCAACAGGTGGAGGTCTACGTGGATGTGCAACATCTCACAGCTACTCCCGTAGTGGCAGTACCAGCACCAGCACTGCATGGGAGTGCTGTCCACACCACAATGCAGCAGGCCACATGCATGTAGTCCTTGACGGTCCCAACAGTAATGCAGATCCAGCGGGCAATTGTCATCGTCAAGGGAGAGTACCATATCAAGGCCTCTGCCTGGTAGTGTCTGTGCAACTCCTGGCAGGCACAGTTCCTATGTCCATGGCCGGTCACGGTGAACTGTACACCCTGCCATGTACGGCCTGCAGCTGTCCAACATACACCTGTATAGGGCAGCCACATGGCAGAACTGTGTGTATACATACACACACATCACCAACACAGCTAGGGCCCCTCCATACTACACACACCACATCTGCACAGGCCATTTAATAAAGAACCCCCTAATCCACACACATAATGTCAACCAAATGGCTTTGCCTAGGCCTCTGGCAAACCCACACCACACCCTGTGCATATGATACCTGTGCCACATCCCTGTCATTCATACCATTGATGCAGGGACATGCTAATATGGTTCTGATGCACAGGGTGAATGTACTAAGGTTTAGTAATGTGATGCTGTTTAATGTGTTTTCAGCTGGAATGTTTAATGCTTACACATCATGGTGTGTAGCTGTCCAGCCATGATGCATTATAGCTGTTATTAACACTGAATGATTGCGGTCTACATAATGTATTCTGTTTGTGTTCTAGGTGTCTATGTGTCAGCAGGATGTTGGTCTGCTGTCCTTTCCTTCAACGAGTGTGGCACTGTGGTGACACATTGACTGTGTCATATCCCAGGTACAGCTGAACACAAGTAACAGGTCTATATAAAAGTTACTGCATGTGCCACATGGCTAATAGGTCTGAGGGATGCATACAGGTGAGTGCATGGTGGCTGATGCAAGCAACTCTTCTACAGTGGACAATGGTAAGTGTACTGGGTGGCACACACCAAAAGTTTGTGAATAACACATACACAGAGGCTATTGTGTTGATGCAATACACAGAGAATACTGTTCACATCGATGTACTTCATTTTGCAGAGAACTCATTTTGGCCTATGTAATTCCACCAAGAACAAATTGCCAAAACATCACATTGGTAAATAATCAAACCCCCAGTTTAATGTCATTGGAAATTGTACTGGCAGGGTATATGTCCTTTTCCCCAATGTAGTGCAATCCTGGAGTTGGTAAACATAGGTGTGCTGCTTTGGAGGGTGTGGGATGGTGTAGAACCACACATGGTGTAATTAACAACTACTTAACTTCTTAACATAAACTGTACAGTATAACAGCACACTAAGTGGGGGGATACACACAACAATAACCCCAATGTGGGTGGCTGTGCCCACAACAATCACACCCAACTATATATACGACCTCCAGTATCATTGTACAGCTGTACAGTGGAGAAGAGGCCATTTACACATCTACTATTAGTTTTGATGGAATGAATTTCCACAGGATGATTGCTTTGAAATGTTACCTTTTGCCAGTTAGTTCTCAGACAAATGCTCTCCTGGGAAATATATTTTCTGCAAACTGAAGTAGATTCCTTCACATACACACACACTTACTTGGCAACACCGAGGATAGAACCCCTACCAAAGTACTTATTGCTACTAATGTGTTTGGCCTTAATTGCACACACCACAGAGCTTGAAGGGTGAGGTGTGTCCTGAGCTTCCTGTAAAGTGAAGAACATCACCAGTCGTTGTACAGTATGGTAATGGGGGATGTCCTGGGTGTTAATGAACAATACATTGTATGCTGTCATATACACATTGACAAACACATACAGTCATAGACACATTTGACAGACCTGGGTTTAGCAGTGCTAACTACCATGTCAGTGAGTCTATACTGTTACAAAATTTTTGCACACAGCACATGCATCATTGGTCTGGATAGTCTCATCAGCTACCTGTATGGTTGATGGTGAGAACGGTCCTCATACAGTGGACCTTGAGACATGTACTGGGGGTACTATGGTGTAAAGACAATATACCAGGCACCCCCACCCCACATTCGATATTGTACTCACTGAAACCCATGATAATACTCTGACATACTCACAATCACACATATTCACCAGGACTGCAATACAAACCCTTGTCTAATTAGTGCTACTACAGG
>NC_056743.1:1730857232-1730921518 GCF_019279795.1 Protopterus annectens
CCCTACATCATGAGATGATTTGCCAACTGGCTTACAGGCAGAACTCACACGATAAGAATAACAGGCTCCAGGTCCGACTCTAAACCAGTCACAAGTGGTGTCCTGCAAGGCTTGGTCCTGGGACCCCTACTGTTCAGCATATACTTCTTAGAAGTACAGACAAACACAGGAGGACTATGGCTAACCAAGTTCGCCAATGACTGCAAACTGGGAGCCATAATTGACTCTACAGCTGACACGGACATCCTCCAAAAGGGCCTTACTGAGAAGGACACCTGGTGTCAAAGTCATGGCCTCAAGCCAATGCCAAACAATGCATAGTCATCCCATTTCGGAAAAGCAAAACACTGAGGAATTACCACATAGGTGGCAGCCCCCTTAATACAGAAGAGGTAATAAGAGATCTGGGGACCCAGGTAGATAGTAATCTCTCCTTTGACAATCATATTGCCAAAGTAGTTAGGAAATCCTTCTATGTGGCCCATCTAATTACTAAAGGGTTTGCATCTAGAAATAAAGAGGTTATAGTGCCCACTCTACTCGTCACTCATTAGATCCATCATAGAGTACAATCCCCCATTTGGGATGTACCTCACAAGACACATTCAACACCTGGAAAGACCAAAAAGTTACCTCACCAGGAAGATTACTGGCATCAAACATATGTCCGATGCAGCCAGACTGAAAAAACTCCGGCTGTACTCAGTGGCATATCGCTTACTCAGAGGTGATCTCTGCCTGACTTACAAAGCCATGCCCAACTCAGAATTTATGGACATGCTCCGCCTAAAGAAATCCAAGTCACCATGAGCCACGCACTCTAGTGAGCTAAACCTTGCCACAACAATAAATAGAACATGCTGGGGGGATAGATTTCTGTCACAGAGACTCCCCATGCTTTGGAACAAAATTCCAAATTACATCAGGCAGAGCCCCTCACTAACACTCTTCAAGAGAAACCTTGATTAGTGGATGGGTAACAGAAAATACACCCCTGGGATCACTTTATTGGCTCTGCTTGACAGAGGATCAGTTAATTAATCTGGGGCGGTGAAAGCTGACACACTCTGGCTAGGCTTATAAATGCCCTTGGGCTGATAGCCTAGTACCTACCTATGAACCTATGGACCTATAAAGGTATCGTTGAAGGTGAGTGACATCAGCAGTAGTGCTAAAAGAGGGGTAAGAGAAGTGTAAATGTCCACAACATCAGGTGTCAACAAAGATACAGACACTCTCCCACACAAAAACACACATTATCACAGTTGCCAGGACCAGGATTAGAACTCCTACCTAACTAGTTTGCTACACTATGGTATTATGTAGTTATTGCAAGTGCCACGGATCCTATATGCTGGAGAGCTGCCCAAAGGTATCTTTGAAGGTGAGTGACATCATCAGCAGTGCTAAAGGAGAGGTAAGGGAAGTGTAGTAAGTGTGAATGTCCACAAAATCAGGCGTCAGCAAAGACACACACACTCTCTCACACCAACACACAGATTATCACTGTTGCCAGGATCAGGATTAGAACTCCTAACAAACTAGTTTGCTACACTATGGTATTACGCAGTTATTGCAAGTGCCATGGACCTTATATGCTGGAGAGCTGTCCAAAGGTATCTTTGAAGGTAAATGACATCAGCAGCAGTGCTAAAGGAGGGGTAAAGGAAGTGCAGTAAGTGTGAATGTCCACAAAATCAGGTGTCAACAAAGACACACACACACTGTCTCACCCAAACACACACATTATCACAGTTCATAAGACCGGGATTAGAGCTCCTGCCTAACTAGCTTGCTACACTATAGTATTATGCATTTATCGCGAGCACCACAGAGCTTATAGGGCTGAGATACAGCCAAAGGATTATTTTAAGGTGACTGACATCAGCAGGTATGCTAAAGTAGGACAATGGGAGGTGTAGTGAGTGTGAATGGCCTTAAAATCATTCATCTCCACACACACACAGACACACACACACACACACACACACACACACACACACACACACACACACACACAAAAACACACGTACATTTGCCAGTACTGAGATCCATTGGTTCATTGCTTCATAGGTGTGTAGTACGTGAATGGGCCAGAAGACTCTACAAGGTTAGGCCAAGGGAATACCTTGGCATCAGGCCACATGACAATAGTCCCCAGTGTGGCTCAGGGGTGTAGTCCCTGGAGTGGTCCCCAGGGGTGGTTGTTGTATTCACCATCCACTCATCTGGGTTTCTATTATGGGTGGCTAGTGATCTGCACTGCTTTCCATGTATGTGATCTATTTTCCATAACATGGAAAGTGTCTGGGTTGTGCACATGTCCCACATACATGTTCTTTGATGTATGGAAGTGTACTTGAGGTCTCTAGGGCATGTTGTGTGGACAGATTGGTATCTTCTGATGCAGCATTCCTGACTTCATTTAGTGAGACCTGGCTATGTAACTGAGGTCATGATTGCGCCTACATTGACAGTATGATACGGGTATTCAGTGTAGTTAGTGGTGTATATCCATATAGAGCATGTGTATAATACATTGGTATTTCCTTTGTGGGGTACATTTGCGGACTCTACAGTTGTTGCGGCATCCAATGGGGAATATGGCAAAAGAGCCACTGAATGCATTTATTTGGCTACTGAGGGGATGGAACAGGGTACCATGTCCTTTTACTTGTTGGATAACACACAGTCAGGAGATGTAACACATCAAAGTACTTTCTGATGTCAGTGGCACTGTTGTGGTCAACAGGCATGTAGTCCACTGCTATCACATCATGGGTACTATCTGTGAGGCAATATGTAGGGGAAACTACCAATATAGTGGTTGTTGCCTAGCCAAGTGTGTTTGTGTAATGATACTTGGGTGAAGAGTGGTCTCTGATTAATAGAAGGGTTGCCTATATTGTTCACTAATCCATACTGTCACATTTAGGGCTGTGGATTGTCTACACCAACCACTCCGCTGTTTGACATCTGTTGGCCTTGTAATGTAGACATTGTGACATATGTCCTCAGCATAATAATTTAGCAAAACCCACCCCACAGTGGATCCTGTTATCACACAATAACAGCAACCCCCACACAGGATACCAATGACACACACAAACACACTTGCTAATACTGAGATTCAAGCCTCTACCTAGTTATGCATTGCTACTACAGTGTACCGCATTTATAGTACATGCCACAGAGCTTATAGTATGGATGTTGTTCCAAGGTACGTCTATGGTGAGGAACATCACCAGCCCTTGTAAATACTGGCATTGGATGATGTAGTGAGTGAGAGATTCAAAAAAATATTTTACCCTACACACATTTACATTTACCTGGGCTGAAGTTCAAGCCACTATTTAACAATCTTTTCAGACCATTATGGTTATGCAGTTACTACATGCACCACTGACCTTACATGGTTTAGGGTTGGCAACAGGTACAGCTAAGGTGGATGATACCTGCAGGACTGCTAAAGTCAGGCACTGAGATGTGTACTGGTTGTAAATGGGGCCAAAATCTTCATAGGTTCATAGGTTGGTACTAGGCTATCAGCCCTAGGGCCTATACAAGCCTAGCCATAACAATTCCCTGGCTATTTCTTCCCACATTATTTACTTTCCTGGACCCCTGTCTAGCAGGGCAACTGACGTGATCCCTGCGGTGAATTTCCTTTCTCCCATCCAATCGTCAAGGTTCCTCTTGAAGAGGTCCAAAGAGGCACTCTGCTTGACATGTATGGGCAATCTATTCCAGAGTCTGGGGAGTCTCTGGGTCAGGAACCTATCCCTCCAGCATGTTTTGTTTATTGTGATGACAAGGTTTAGATCCCTGGAGCGTGTAGCTCTGAGGGATTGGGATTTCTTTAAGTGTAGCATGTCCAACAGCTCTGGGTTTGACATGGCCTTGTATGTTAAGCAGAGATCGCCTCTGAGTAGACGATATGCACAGAGTATAGCTGGAGTTTTTAAGGCGGTCAGCGGGGCATCTGCTTTAGGCCTGTGATTCTTTTAGTGAGGTATTTCTGAGGCCTTTCCAGTTGTTGCAGATGTCTTGAGAGGTACATACCAAATGGGGCATTGTATTCTATAATGGGTCTAATGAGGGATGAGTACAGTGGGACAATGACCTCCTTTTTTCTGGATGAAAAGCCCTTCGTGATGAGGTGTGCCACATAGAAGGATTTCCTGACTGTTGTGGCGATGTGGTCATCGAAGGTGAGACTACTGTCCACCTGTGTCCCTAAGTCTCTTATCACACTTTCTGTGTTTAGTGTACTGCCACCTATATGGTAATTCATGGATACATGTTTTTCCCAAAGGGGATAACAATACATTTCTTGGCATTGAGCTTGAGCCCATGGCTCTGGCACCAAGCATCTGTTTCTGTAAGGCCCTTTTGTAGAGTATCCACATCATTTGGGGATTCAATAATGGCTCCCAGTTTGCAGTCATCTGCAAACTTTGTTAGCCAGAGTCCCTTAGTGTTGACCTGTACTTCAGAGAAGTAGATGCCAAACAAGAGCGCCCCAGGACTGAACCCTGAGGTACTCCACTTGTCACTTGTCTGCAGCTGGATTTGGAGTCGGCTACTTTTACAGTGTGGGTTCTATCAGTAAGCCATTTAGCAACCCATTGGGTGACATAGGGATTAATGCCCAACTTAGTAAGTTTATCTATAATTCCAGAGTGGGGGATGGTGTCAAAGGCCTTGGCAAGGTCTAGATAGGCTGTGTGGACCACCTTATCCTTGTCCATGGCTCTGGAGACTGATTCAAAGAAGTCAATCAGGTTCAGGAGACAAGATCGGCCCTTCACAAACCCAAACTGGGTGGGGTCCAGTGTTTGAAGGTTGCCAATGTCTTTGTTTATAAGTTCCATGATAATACGCTCCATGGCCTTGCAGATAAGGCTTGTCAGACTGATGGGATGGTAGTTTCCGGGATCCAATGTGGATCCCCCCTTGTGGATTGGGATAACTGTAGCTCTGCCACTCAGTGGGCACGAAACCTGAGGTGAGGCTATGATTAAACATGACACTTAGGTGAGGTGCCAGTTCATATTGTAGTTCATGTAGTACACAGCCCAGGATGTCATCTGGTCCCATGGATGCTGTATTCTTGGCTTTAGAGAGTGCGTTTTGTACCTGTGTGGCCATTATTACTGGAATTTGGCAATCTTCCGGTATTGAGATGGGCCATTTAGGGGTGAGAGGGGGGTGAAGTTGGCACTGAATCGATCTGCCAGGATATTGGCAATATCCTTTGGGTCAGTATATTTAATGCCATTCTGTTTTAGCTCAGCGCAGATCTGAGCATTGCCATTTAGATTCTTGACATAGTTATAGAATGCTTTGTGGTTGTCTTTGGAATCTTTGGCAATTTTATTTTCATAACTAGCTTTGGAGGATTTTATGAGGCATCTCAGTTTCTTACTGAGGCTAGTAAGGGAGTTTTTGCATCCTGGGATTTTCCTCTTTTCTGCAAAAGTTTCTTCCTTTTGTTGTAAAGTTTGTTTATGGCAGGGGACCACCAAATTGGCTTCCTTTTTTTGGATGAGAGCATTTTGGTTCTATTTGGGATGGCATGATTCATGCATGAGTGGATGTGCTCATACAGTGCCTTAGTGTAGGATTCAGCAGTTGAACTTTCAGTTCCCGTCTGCATGGGTGTTATGAAGTTTGTCACTTCTGACTTAAGTAGCATGAAGTTGGCTTTGGAGAAGTTTTTATGGTGGTTTCTTTACTGGGGTGGGGTGGGATGTGGATGTTAAGGGTGATTAGCTTATGGTCAGACCTGACTAACGAGGGGGTGACCATAGGTATGGAGCATTGATTTCCCATGTTGGTAATGACCAGGTCTAGGATATTGGAGCCCCTGGTGGGACTATGGATTAGTTGATCCAGGGCATTGGAATGTATGAATTCCAAGAACCGTTGTGCAAAGGTGTTGGGACATGAGTAGTTTTCCCAGTTAATGGCAGACATACATATGTACACATACAAACATTTGCCAGGGATGGGATTCAAACCCATACCTATGTAGCTATTGTTACTACATTGTTCCACATTTATCCCATGTACCATGGAGCTTACATGTTGGAGAGCTGTGCCAAGGTATCATTGAAGCTGAGTGACATCAGCAGCAGTGGCAAAGGAGAAGTGTTGTAAGTGTGAATAACCACAAAAGCAGGTCTCTACAAGGATATGCACACTCTCACACACAAACACTCACATTTACTCAGTTGCCAGGATCAGAACTCCTACCTAACTAGTTTACTACACTACAGTATTACACAGATATCGCATGCACCAAGGAGCTTATATGTTGAAGAGCTGTCCAAAGGTATCTTTGAAGGTGAGTAACATCAGCAGCAGTGCTAAAGGAGAATAAGGGGAAAGTTGTAAGTGTGAATGTCCATAAAATCAGGTATTAGCAAAGACACACACACTCTCTCATACACACACACACACACACACACACACACACACACACACACACACACACACACACACACACACACACACACACACAGTTTTACAATTGTCATGTCTGGGATTAGAACTCGTACCTAACTAGTATGCTACACTATAGTATTACACAGTTATTGCAAGCACTACAGAGCTTACATGTTGGAGAGCTGTGTCAAGGTATCTTTGAAGCTGAGTGACATCAGCAGCAGTGGTAAAGGAGGGGTAAGAGAAGTATTGTAAGTGTGAATAACCACAAAATCATGTCTCTATAAGGATGCATACAATCGCTCACACACAAACACTCACATTTACACAGTTGCCAGGATCGAAACTCCTACCTAACCAGTTTACTACACTACAGTATTACGCAGATGTCGCATGCACCATGGAGCTTATATGTTGAAGAGATGTCCAAAGGTATCTTTGAAGATGAGTAACATCAGCAGCAGTGCTATAGGAGAGGTAAGGGGAGAGTAGTAAGTGTGAATCTCCATAAAAATCAGGTATTAGTAAAGACACACACACGCTCTCACACATACGCACACAGTTTTACAATTGCCATGTCTGGGATTAGAACTCCTACCTAACTAGTATGCTAAACTATATTATTACTCAGTTGTCGCTAGCACCACAGAGCTTATATGGTGGAGAGCTGTCCAAAGGTATCTTTTGAAGGTTAGTGACATCAGCAGCATTGCTAACGAAGAGGTAAGGTGAAAGTAGTAATTGTGAATTTCCACAAAATAAGGTGTTGTCAAAACACTGCCCCTCTCTCACACAAATACACACAGTTTCACAGCTGCCCTGACTGGGATCAAAACACCTACCTAACTAGCACACTACACTATGGTATTATGCAGTTATCGCAAGCACCGGTGAGCTTATATGTTGGAGAGCTGACCAAAGGTATCTTTGAAGGTGCGTGACAGCAGCAGTGCTAAAGGAGGGGGTAAGAGAAGTGTAATAAGTGTGAATGTCCACAAAATCAGGTGCCAACTAAGACACACACACACTATCTCACACATTACCACAGTTGCCAGGACCAAGATTAGAACTCCTACCTAACTAGTTTGCTACACTACAATATTACACAGTTATCACGAGCGCCACTTAGCTAATGGGGCTGAGACTTGGCAAAGAGATATTTCAAGGTGACTGACATCAGTAGGCATGCTAAAGTAGGGCAATGGGAGATGTGGGGAGTGTGAATAGCCTCAAAACCATTCATCGTCTCTCACACACACACACACACATACACACACACACACACGCACACACACACACACACACACACACACACACACACACACACACACACACACACACACACACAGTTTAACAGTTGATATGTCTGGGACTGGAACTCCTACCTAACTAGTTTGCCACACTACAGTATTAAGCAGTTATCACGAGTGCCACAGAGCGTATAGGGCTGAGGTTTGGCTGATGGTTTATTTCAAGGTAACTGACATCAGCAGGAGTGCTTACATGGGCAATGGGAAATGCAGTGTGTGTGTGTAAATGGGCTATAAATCATTCCTCTGGAAACACACACACACACACACACACACACACACACAGTCACACACAAGTTTACATTTGACAGGACTGAGTATACAAATGTTACACAAATACTGATTTGAACTATCATATTACACAGTTATCACAAGCACCACAGACACTATAGGGCTGAGGGCTACCAAAAGGAATGTCTGCAGTGATTGACATCAGCACATCATGTGATATCGGCCAATTGGATGTATAGTGAGTGGTACAGGCCTCATAATGGAATTCTCTCTGTCACTCTCTGTCTCTCTGTACCTCACATCTCTGTGTGTGTATGTTTGACATATTATAGTATGTTGGCCTTGGATATGTGTGAGTATTCCTATGCAATGTGTGTGTGAAGCATAAATGGTGTACAATTTGGTGTGTGTGTCCACAGACATCTGCAAATGACAGATGTGTATAGTCCACTGTGTTGTTAGACATGGGCTTCATTTCCCTAAGTGTAGGAGCATGCCCAGTATGACCTTCTGTACTGAGTGTGTGAATCCACTCCAGGTAGGGTTGTACTCCAGTCCAGGGTTTGGCTAGCAACCTGTTTCTGCAGGATATCTGTAGATAGGTTGACAATATGGAGTTGCAATGGGTGACAGATAGGGGGATACTGTAACTATTGCTGTCTGTGCTGCTTGTGTTACATGGTTGGTGTTAGCAGAGATATTCAGACATATGTACTGTTTTACACTGTGATGTATTATGTCATCAGCTACTGACAGATATGATTATTTGCTCACAGTTATTTCCAGGGAAATACAAGATGAATTAAACTGAGTCCAGTATTGTGGTCCACAGCCTACACATTCTTGTATGCTCCTGCCATTCTGGAGGGGTAGTTGCAGACACTTGCTGATGGGTCTGTGTAAATGGTCCAGCACCTTGGTACTATGGTGGCTGAGGATCCCCTTCTTGTACATGTATCAATTTAACAGAATGGCCATATTCTGCTGTGCCCATACTTCTCAGCTGTACAGATTCACCCAGGAAACCCAGAGGCAGGGCTCATATATCTGGTCAGTTCCCCTTCACATTGTGGTTTATGAACAGGTTTGTAGCCACCCATTACTGGGTTTGCAGTCAGGGGTAGTATGGGCACACATCGGAGTTTCCAACTTCACACACTCCATGATATCCATGCTTCTACAACCCCCCCACTCTGTTATTCTAGCCTCTTCTTAACATTATGCGAGTGATATCTGAGAAGTTCCCTATAGTTGGCCCTTCATCCTAACAGTATTTATGGATTGGTCCACAGTTCATGCAGTAGGATATGGGGGGGGGGGGCATGGTACTGGGATTTGTCAACATGGCCTTGCATTTGTGTTCTGTTCACTGTGTTAGGTTGTTAGTTGGGAACCCATGAGATATCATACATTGGCACTACAGGTGAGGCACAGGCCTTTGACAGAGGACTGTAGGTTATTTGGTAGTGATGCAGGCCATCTGTAGCAGGTCAGTGCATTCGGTCACTTCTACATTCCCAGGCTATGAGCCATTGGATTCCCCTGGAGTGACAGGGTAAGTGTGTGAGGTGCTAATGGCAACAGTTCCTGTCCATATTGATCCATTGGTCTGGATGCAGGCAGGGTGCTGCTTACAGCTAGGGACACACCTGCATAGGACACCTCTTCAGCATGCTGCATTCTGTGGGCATTCCCATACAAAAGTGGGGTCATACCGTACTCATTCTCTGTGGGGACATAGGCAGTCTCTCATTACTTCATAACTGTGCCTTTTGTGGTCTGCCAATGATTGCCAGACTACATCAGTATTCCATACTACACGGACAACTAATGTGCTGCTAACCTGTATGTACAATTCCAAAGTTGTATGCAGCTGATAGTTACATTTTATGCACTCTGTCTAGGGTACTTCCACCTGTGTACTGTGTGCATGCATTGGCCCACATTCATGGCATGTCCACCTGTCAGATGGTGACAGATATTGACATCTGAACAGTGAGTATGGATGACTGCTGACATGGGTATTGCTGAGAAGCATTGTGGTTGGCACTGCAGCTGTTGGAACATGGCCCTGTCAACCGCAGTTCTGCCCATAGGCCACCAAGACACAACCCTCCATGCCTATATGCTGACCACTTCCAGACAATATTGAACATACAACAACCTAGCATACAGATCCCTGCATATTGTACATATGCAACAATCTATCCTGTAGATTGGGGCAGCTTGGGTAATCTGTGCTCCACTGATATTACTCCTCACACTTACATGTTACTCCATTTCTACATAGGATTGTGGAAGGGCACACCTGACGACTTTAAACATTTGCTATGACTGTGCTGGTATTTCAGGCACTCTGTTGGCTTCCCTTTCATATTGTATTCTGACCTATCATGCAGACTGGAGGCATATCAGTAGAGTACAGATCTTAGGTTTTATTGACCTACATTTCAGTTTCAGAATTCTTACCCTTCAGAACTAACATACAGCTGCCAGACTGTTCACCATTACCATCAATTGGAAGCCTTAGCCCAGCCTTTCTTTATGGTCAGCTACACCTGTCCTGCTGGCGGAGGCTGGTGGTGGATATGTGAGCCTCACTGACATGCATGTGTGTGTCCTATGGACACACATTTGGGCCACCACATGTACTGCAGTGGGATTTGTTACCTTGTCTAGTACTGCTTAGTATGTTGACACCAGTATTTGTTATGGATTTCATGCTGCCCATATAGGTGTTCACTATCTGCTGCCATCCCATTCAGCCACCCGATCCCCTTGCATGCTCATGTCCATACCATAGATACAACTATCAGAACATACTACTCCTTTCAGTAATTCATATGAAGAGTGACTTACCTTGTTGCTGGGCCAGTACTGAGGATGGTGCTGGAGGGCTGACTATGTTGGATGCACATAGTGCACTCCCTATACATGGTAAAGTGCAGGTAGTGTCATGTTTGGCATCCCCTTTACTGTATGTGTGAGTCAGAGACAGGTATCATTCCCTGGGTCCCTACCATGTTAGTGTATGTGCTATGAGTTGCCTCTTTGCCAAGGCCTGGGCATACTGGGCATGCCTCCTTCTGACTACATGGGCAGGCTCAGGTAGTTCCTCCTGTGAGTCACTCTTTGCCTTTGCTGGCCTTGTCAATGGTGGAGGCCTTGCCCTGTGCTGTTCCTGTTGCAGCTGTTTCCACAGGATCATATTGTGTAGCATGGCACATACTATGAATATTGGTGCACATGTAGCTGGAGAGTACTGCAAGGCCCCACCGGATATGTCCAGGCAATGGAACCGTGACTTGAGCATCCCAAACACATCCTTTGTTATGATTCTGGTTTGTGCGTGTGCCTCATTATGGCATTCTTATTCAGGTGTGTGTGCATTTCTGAGGGTTGTCATCAGCCACGGTTCCAGTGCATAGCCAGCATCCCCCACTAGGTGGCCATATGGGATGTCCCCACTGGCAAATGACTGGTATAGCTATGTCATATGCCAGATGTGGGAGTCGTGATAGCTTCCAGTGCTGCCAGCACACACACATCCAAGATAATGCCCTGGGCATCGCACTCAGTCTGGCAGTTGATGTAGGGGAAGCCCTTGTGGTTTATGTAGACCCTACCCCGCTCACTGGGTAGGGCTTTGATGTGTATGTGTGTGCAGTCTATAGAATCCAGTACCTCAGGGTATTCTGCTATTTGGTGGAAGAGACACATATTGCTGGTCAACACCTCACGGGTGTTGAGGAAATATATGTGCTCACCAGCATGTGCTACATGGCATCCAGGAACTGGTGGAGTACCCTGGATGCTGATGCCTGTGAGATCCCCATGATATCCCCAGTTGCCCTTTAGAAGGTATCTGTGGCTAGTATTTTTAAGCCTACACATACCTTGGTATCCATTGGGATGGGTTCCCCTCCATTGGTTCTATGTGTGAGGCGGGGCCAGCACAGCTCAACAATTTGCTGTAGAATGTCCCTGTCCACCCTATAGCGCTCCACTATCTCCAGCTCATGTAGCCCCTGGTAGGGTACTATGAGTCTGTACACTCTTCTCCACCTCCTCACTGAGGGATGGTCATCAGCATTCACATCCTCACCACCCTCAACCTCTTACACATGTTGATGTATGAGAGCAACACCAGGCCCTAACATTTTGTTAGTTTTGTCTGGTAAAATGTCCCCTTCTGTGTACACCGGTAGTGTAGAGTTTGTGGGAAAAAAACAGACTGAAAGACGTTTGCATAATTTATAGTAGTGTGCTGGGCTGCTGCCTGTGTAATTGGCTAATTCTGATAAAATTCACCTGCCAGCTATGCTCGTTCTCCTTGATTGCCTTCCTACTGCTGATTTCCATTCCCATTGCCTTACCGTTTAAACCCTGAGGCACGCCATGTATACCTAGTGGTCAGATTTGAACAGAGATGCTATTTCCTTTTTTTTTTTTTTTTTTTTTTGTTTGTTTAAAACCTGGTCCGCGGCACGCAGACCCGTTTAGGCAATGTAAAAACTGCTAGGCAGCCTCAGACGCATCCCCTTCCTTAACTGTGCTTAGCTAAGGGTAAACACAGGCCACAGAGCTCCAATAAGCTTACAGCATGCATGACTCATCTCCTTATGAGGTCATCCACCTTTTAGACTTATACAATGGTGTTGCTGCAGCTACACAGTTGGGTGCAAGCTAACACTGAGAGGAAATCTCTGATTCAGTATCAATCCCCTCATTTGCATAAACCAGAATGCTAATTCATAGTTACCACCTGCACATAGCAACCAGTATTCCCTGGCATTGTTGTCTTATGCATGCCATTGACTATTATGGCAAAATGCTGATTTGGGCATAACAGCTTATTTGCCCCTTTTTTCTTATTTGTGGGCTTATCCCTTTTGCGCATCGCTGCTCTACGCTTAAACAGCCAAGATCGGCCAAAAAAATAGTTTTTTTATAAAATTGCAATTATTTTTCATGCCAATGGTCATATATTTGGCCATTGGCATTCCTACTAAATTGAATACATGCTTTCTTTTGAGCTTTCATGTCTCCGTTTTGTAATTTACAGAAATGTGTTCGGTTAGTAACTGAATACATTTCTGCAGGTTGCATTATTCCTGCACAGATGCCTGTCTGCTTCCTGGATCGCTAATTCACCTCATTTGCATGGTTTTCATCAGCAAATGAAGTAAGTAGCATATAGCAGTGGAGTTTGTGCAGGAATAGTGTAGGCGCGCTCATGCACGTCTTGGGGGCTCATTCCTGGATCACTCGTTGGCCATATTACATGCAGCAGCTCTTGCACTATTCAGGCACAACATGCAGAGCTTTCTGAATATGGGAGACTATGTATATTACAATTTATAGTGGATGACATCATTTTTGGATGTTGAGAGGCCTGAATGAAATGTATGTGTAGGCATGGCCAACTGTCAAAATATTATTACTCTGTGCGATGGTAGTGATAACTGCAGGATTCACAATTATGGTCTTCTGACTGGACAGGCAGACAGTCATACCAGTTAACCACAGTGAGATTAGAACCCCTACCTACCTAAGTACACAGTTTAAAGAACTCAGGACTTAAAGTAAGTGCAACAGCATGTCTGACTTTTGCAAGACTGCAGGACAATTTTTAGTGGATGACATCATTCTTTGAGATTGGGAGGTCTGAATGAAATGTATGTGTAGGCATAGCCAACTGTCAAAAAAGGTTTACTCCATGTGATTGTAGTAATGAATGCATGGTACATAATTATGCTCTTTTGACTAGACAAACACGCACACACCAGTTGACTGCAGTGAGATTAGAATTAGTACCTAACTAAGTACACAAATTAGAGAACTCAGTACTCAACACAAGCCCCACAGCACAAGTCTGACTTTTACAAGGTAGCAGGGCATTTTATTGTGTATGATATCATCCCTGAATGTTGGATATAAGATGTTGGGAGGCCTGCCTGATATGGATATCTAGCTATGTACAACTGCCACGATATTAAAGTTCTGTATGTTACCACATTGATGACTGTGCAAAGTGTAGCATTTGCTGTTGTGTTTTCAATGTGCATGAATGCCTTTTTTCGAACAGTTGTCCACATTACCATAAATATTGAAAAGTCTGAAATGTGTATTGTCATTAGAAAGATGTACATGGTATATAAGAAAACATTTTTATTTATTTATGTAGTATAGTTGATATATTTGTGAAAAAGAACTGAGATTCCTAGTTTGAACTGCATGGGTGGAGGTAACAGATTGCTGCAGTGTCAATATGTGTTATTTCCTTAGAAAAGGCCTTCCCTTTGTTTGTGCTTATACATGTGCTTTCATGAGAAGAAGACTAAATGGACAGTAAGCATACGTAATGCAAGCTATTATGCACTTTCTATAGTGCATGCTGAGTAGCATGACTGTATGGTTGAAAGCAAAGTGTTTGCACATGAGAGATACACATTTCTAATGTTTTCCCTGTTTTTGCATAGTTAAGAATCGAGCAAATGCAAGCCTCATTTCTAAAATTCTGCGAGTTTTGAGTATTGATTGTATGAAACAAACCTGCTGCTTAGATGATTCTGTGGCAGCAGGTGTAAATGTATTAACAGATTCTTTTTGGAGCCCAGATGATATAGCTTTGAATCCAGGTGCATGTATTAGTTTAAATAAGTATTTATAATGTAATGAAATAATTCTTTACTCTATATGCACTGTGTTACCTTAGTATAGCCTGGTTAAGTGGCATCGCTCAGAGATAACTGCACCATTGAAGAGGCATTCACTGTTGATTGGCATTGGTGAACAATGCTAGACTACGCACAAACACAGAGACCAAAAAGTGAAGGGCTCCATTTTTTTACTGATGTGTGTTGTATGCGATTCTGTTTTTTGACTCGATTAAAGGTATTAAAATGGATTAGATTAAAAAGTGGCAAAATGGGTAGCAAGCAGGGAAAGAACATGGGGAAGCAGTATAGGAATGTGTAGGAAGGACATGGGCAAGAACCATAGCTATCCACTTCTTCAACAGCATAAAATGAAAATATGTATAGAATATTAGCTTAATTTGGACTGTTACCTCAACAAAGAGGAGTGATAACAATGCAGTCATGTTTTATAGCCAATTTGACTGAATGAACTGTGTTAAGAGGACACATGTAAACTGGAGAGCTATGTATGAGATGATATTTTTTGTGGGAGAGGTGCCCATTTTTTTCTTTTCGCCAGTAAGAGAGGAATGTTGGGTAACAGATGTAGTTATTTTTAGGTCAGGTAACTAGGATAGGTGAGGAAGGAGATGCAGACAGGACAAGCAAGACAAGACAGAGGTATGGTGAGGGACATGACAGGATGGAGATACCAGGATTAGGGTTAGGGAGGGGTCAACAGATACCCATGCTGGTCAAAACATGGGGATTCTGAGAATCTAGTCCTCACTCACAGGACTATCATCACTGTCCCTTTACTCCACTGGCTGTTGGAGTGCTTAAAGTCTTCTCCACTGGAGAGTGGCCTCTGCATCCATCATAGGCATGCACCAATGGTGCCATAAATTACCCTACAAACCAAACCTGGCATCTCCTGGTGGGTGATAAAATCCCTACCTCTGTTCATATTCCGGGAGTGTACGACAGAACTCTACCAGAGTAGTGCTAAATGAAGGTGCAGATAGTGCAGGGGAGCAAAGGGAGTACTGCATAGTTGGGTCCCAAAAGTGCTGGCCATCAGTGCCAGACTTGGTGGAGTGGGGGCAAGCTGAGCCACTGGTGTTTGCCCACCTTCCTGTGCTATAAAGCATTTTGTGATTTGTCAGAGATGGAAGACATGGAAACTTTTTGATGACACATAGAAAGAAAAGAAAAAATAGATAAGGGTTGGGGTGAGAGAAAAAGAGATAAAATTAGTACCATCACTTTTGACATACAATGCATTATCACAATAATAGAGTATTTTACCTTAACTTTAACATTTAACTATATGCATTAACAACTTCAATATATAATTAAGCACTGCTTAAAGTAATCCTTGCAATGTGCATATATTGCACATATGCTTGATCCAATTATACAGAATTAACTTAGCGGGCATTTATGCCACTGGTGTAGAAATTCATTTATGTAATATTTTTAAAGGATTTTACTGTGTTCTAATTGTTACTAGTGGTATTTGCACCCAAAATGTCTGACTACAGTCTTAGGCTTGATTCCTGCAGTTGACTTGTGCTACATACTGAAGCATGCAAGGGAAGCACCCAGATCTGGTCAGAACTGGTGGTCAATGACAGTCCATCTGAATTAGCATTACTGACCCCACTACAGTGTTGCACCATCATGTTATATGCTTGTAAGCCTATGCTGCACCTCAGTAACTTGGAATTTTGCTTACTGACTCTATTTAGCCATGTTAAAGGGTTATGATCTGTAACCACAATTAATTTTCTTCCATATAGGTAAGGCTGAAACATTTGCAATGCCCATACTATGGCTAGGCATTCTTTCTCCACAGCTGTATAACATTCCTCCTGGGGTTGCAGTCTACAGCTGAGATATACCACTGGATTCTCTTTTCCTTCTGAGGAAACTTGGCTGAGTACAGTCCCCACCCCATAATTTGAAGCATCCACCTGCACAACAAATTCCTTGCTGTAATCTGGACTGGCTAATACAGGGAGTACTCCCAAAGCTTCTTTAAGTTTTTGGAATGCCTGCTCACAAACTGTGGTCTATGCTACCTTATCAGGCTTGTTTTTCCTTGTGAGGTCAGTAAGGGGTGCAGCCATTGCACCATAGTCTGACACAAATTTTCTATAGTAACCTGCTGTCCCTAGGACTGCTCTCACCTGCTTTTTGGTAAAAGGGACAAGCTACTCCTGAATAACTTCCACCATGGCAGGATCTAGTCTAATCGTAACTCCCTACTCTATGTCCTAGGTAGGAGACCTTTGTCATGCCCACCTGGCACTTACTAGGCTTAATGGTCAACCCTGTCCTTTTAGTCTACCTAAGACCTCCCTAACATGTTGAAGGTGCCCTTGCCAGGAATGACAATATCATCCAAATAAGTGAGAGCATAGTCTCCTGCTCCTACTAAGATATGATCTACTAAACTCTGGAAGGTTGCTGAGACATTCTTCATCCTAAAGGGCATCCTTGTAAACTCACATAATCCAAAAGGTGTTACAATAGCTGACCTCTCTCTAGCAATGGGAATTAAGGACACCTGCCAGTATCCCTTGGTCAGATCAATAGTGGTCAGATACTTAGACCTACCCAGCTGTTCTAAAGCTTCATCTCTTCTAAGCATGGGGTATGCATCTGACTCTGTATAATTGCTTAACCTTCTGAAGTCTTTGCAAAATCTTACACTATCATCTTTCTTTGGTACCAAAACTACTGGAGAAGCCCAAGGACTACTGAACTCCTGGAGTACCCCCAGCTTCAACATCTCCTTTAGCTCCTCCTTCAAAGTCTGTTTGACTCACTCAGAAACCCTATAAGGAGCTTACCTAATGGGCTTTTGTGGTCTGTATCCACATGGTGCTACACTAGCTGGGGACACCCAAGTTTCCCAGTGAAAATGTCCCTAAACTCCTGTAACGCTGTTCATATTTTTTTAACCTGATTAAGAGATAGCCACTGTGATATTGCTACCTCTCCCACAGAAGTGTTAATCTGAACCTCATTGAGAAGATCAATCACAAGATCCCCTCAGACTCTCCTGCCATCCACTGCAAATACTCAGCACCAGGGCCTCCCTATCATTATATGATTTCACCATGTTAACATTGTACAACATATGTCCCAACCTCCTGCCTACTAAGTTTACCATATAAGTAGCATCACTAATTTTCCTTACCACTTCGAAGGGTCCCTCCCAAGCTACCTGCAACTTATTGTGTCTGACAGGAATGAACACCATAACCTGTTACCCAACAGTATACTCTCAGGCTCGAGCCTTCTTGTTATACCAAACCTTTTTCAGCTGTTGGGCTACCACTAGGTTCTCTTGGGCCAAACCCATGAGCTCCCTACGCCTTGTCCTGAAATTTAGGACATTAGCCAAAACAGACTCCTTGTGGGATTCACACTCACCCTGCAACTCATCACAAATCAAATCTAAACATCCCCTCAGCCTATACCCATACAGCAACTCAAAGGGTGAAAAGACTCTAGATTTCTGAGGTACCTCTGTGTATGCAAATAGTAAATGGGGCAAATATTTGTCCCACTCCCTTTTAAACTGGTCTGCAAATTCCCATAGCATAGTCTTTAATGTATGTTTAACCTGTCTACAAAACTATTAGTCTGGGGATAGTAGGGAATGATTTTCAAATGCTTCACCCCACAACTTTTCCAAAGACAAGCCAGCAGGTCTGACATAAAGTTGGCACCTTGGTCAGTCAGTATCTCCCTCAGAAAACCTACCATGCTGAACATTTCTAACAAAACATTTTCCACTTTCTCTGCCTCAATGGAGGACGGAGCCACTGCCACAGGGTATCTGTTAGCATAATCTACCGCTACCAGGACAACATTCTTCCCTGTCGAAATTGGAGTACTCAGAAACCCCCGATATCTACAGCTACCCTCTGAAATGGCTCTTTATTCACATGGAAAGGCATCAATGGTGCCTTGACCTTGTCTCCTGCCTTGCCTACCTTTTGACACTGCTTAGAGGTCATGCAGTACCCTGTTACATCCTTTACAATCCCAGGCCAATAAAAGCTTTACATAATGTATTTCTTAGTATGTTTTATGCCCATATGATCTGCAAAAGGTGTGCCATGGGTTATGACTAGAAGTGCCAGATGGTAATCTCTGGGCACCACCAGTTGCTGTCTTACCTCAGCCTCTAGCCCTCCCTTAGGGGTCCACTCTCTGTACAGTAACCCTTTGTTCCAGTATACAGACTCCCTTTTTACTTGAGCATCAGGTGTTTCCTTAGCTACCTCTCCCAAGCCTTGTAAAGTAGGGTCTGAAAGCTGAACCTCTCTCAACTTTATCTTTGTAACCTCTACCAGTTTCCCTTCTGCAGGAAGCCTAGTAGGTTCTGATAGTGATGCCTCACTATCTGCCTGGATACTATTACTGACTTCTGTCCTTGCAATTACCATGTCTACGGGAATTTCAGTACCTACCAGCAGCTGTGGTTCACCTTTAGGCTCATTGCTACAAGCTAGCTCCCTCCATGAAGTAACCACATCACCAGCCCTAGATTCAGGCATAGGCTCTGTCTGGGTCTCTCCCAGGCTACCAGACCTACATGCCAATCTCCAAGCTTGACTATGAGTAACTGCATGCACACAAGGTACTACAATATCAAAATCATTCCCTATTAAGACATCTGTAGGGATTTTCTCAAACACACCTAGGTGCTTGTTCCCTTTGCCACCCTACCAGTCAAGATGACTCCTAGCCAAAGGTATTTGGAATGGGATCCCACCCAAAGCTCTGACTGGTGTGGACTGCCCAAGCAAGTACTGGTCCCCCCATAACCACTGCAGGCCTCACAATGGTTATATTAGAAGCTATGTCTCTCCTTGCAGTGGCCTGTCTTGCATCTACTAAGATAGGATACAAATTTTGGTGATAGTTTGGCACCTTTGTTGTTTCCAGACAACTTACCACTGGCATTCTGTCATTCCCACTTGCTGGTTTGCTCATTTTTTGTTTCTCCCCTTGCTTCAATGGACATTTGTATGCTATATGACCCCTCTGATTACATTTGAAACATCTAATCCCTAATCCTGACCATGTGCTTGAACTAGTGGCTTCCTCTGTTACTGGTGAACTCTGGTGGAGTAGTTTAGTCTGCTCCCATGGGTTCCCCCTATATCCATGTGCAGCACTGGGGTCCCTTTCTTATGTAGTGGTGATCTGCTTGCCAAATAGAGATCTCCTTTTCTCATCAACTCATTTGCAGAGTTACACTCTCAGTCTGCCAAACAAATCTTCATGCCCTCAGGCAAAGTACTGAGAGCTTGTTCCCTCAACAAAAGGTCTGCCAGTTCCTCAAAAGTGGTGACCTGACACCCACTTACCCACCTGTGAAAGTAAGTGCTTAAATCAGCAATGTAATCACATACACTTTCATCTGCTTTTTGTCTATGTTTACAGTTTTTTCTATACATTTCTGGGTTTAAATTAAAACAATCAAGTGAACATTGTTTTACACTATTGTAATTCAAACAATAAATGTCAGATAGTTTAGCAATTGCACTAACAGCTCTACCATGCAGTGAGGGTATCAGGAATCGTACCCAGAACCCTTGGTCAGCATTATGCTGCTGACATACCCTTTCAGATATATGAATAAAACTATCAACGTCATCTCCCTCCCTGTACTAAGGAAAAACGTTTACTGACCTTTATGGCTTCTGGGGTTCGGTCATTCCCTTGCCCATCACCTCTATGACCCTGTAAAAGGGTTAGAACCTCTTTTTTGTGCTGTCTCTGCCTCTCGTTTCATCAGCTTCCATCTCCAAATGCTTGGTCTCCAGTTCATGCTGATGCTACTTCTCCCTTTCTTCAGCCTCCAGTTCAAGTCTTTTTAACTGCAGATGGATGTTTAAGTCCCCTGAGGAAAAAGGTAAAACTTTCTTGTCTCAGAAGGCTGCATATCCCCAATGCCAAACTGGATATCCTCCATGCTGCTGGTCTGCTCTTCAGCTGCAGCCAAGGCTGAGTTCATTGCTTCTTTAGTCAGGTTTGCATGCACCATCCTTTGGCTTCACACAACTTGGCCAACTGCTTCCTTGTCAGCTTGCTATAATCCTCTGCTGACATCTTTGCCTGCTGTCCCTTACTAAACTGACTAAAAATTAATAAAACTGTTGTTATAATGAAACTCTGTATGTTTATCTTGTGGCTGTCAAGAGTGCACACCTCAGTGACAAGTGCCCACAGGCTACTAAAGCTCAATTAAAATCCCAAACCACTGCCAACAGTATCTGAAGAGCCTTCTTTATACCAGGGCCTAAGGAATTTCAATCCTCACCACTGTCTTCGGTAAGGGACTGTCTCTAAAAGCAGGGATGGGAATACACAATTTCCCCCTAAGATTACACTAGGAACAAGTTCCAAATCATGGACTGGACTATATGCCTCACTCCAGGTCCCCAACTGAGTCTCCACACTAACCATTACAGAACAGTGTCCAGTTCTAGGTATCTGACATACTCACTTTAAAATGTCTGATATTCACACATATACACACTCTTGGGAAAGACTGACACAAATTTACCTGCTGTGTTTCTTTGCTCAAATTACAAGGTAATGGCTGCCACCAGTTAAATGTCACAATACCCTTCAAAAGGGTTGTTCAACTATATTGGGTAAAATAGATATTGAAACAAATGGTAGCATGTTTCCCAAGTAGTAAGGCTTTTCGAAATGGCCCTGGTGTTATCACAATAAGCATGAACACTCAAGTTATTAAAATATTCACTAAATAACCAGTCATAATGAGAGGTAGTAAAACATTTAATAATAAATAAAAGGATTTAAAACATGTAGATAATGTATACATGATTCTAATAAGCAACAGAGTTTCATAAACAGAAAACATGAAAGCAACACTGTAGGATAGATTTCACACTGATATTAGAAAACCTTTAATTAACTAGCTGTAGTGCCCTGACTATTTGAAGATTAATGGTCCCTATCCAATATAAATAACTCAGCAAAGCAAGATTATACTCTTACTTCTGTATGGCAAGATGAGGAATTATGCCCACACTCCAGGCTGTTGTCTGTCCTCAGTGACTGACACAACTACCCTGAAAACAGCTAGACTACTACGTTAAACAGCTCGGGAAACAAATTGAACAACTGACTTGGAATCTGCTTTTATAGCAGATTTTTTTTTTAAAGTAGCAGAAAGCTGCAATGAGCATTCTACTCTCTCATATCAGACTTTGAAACAAACAGCTGCAGTGAAGATTCTTTTCTCACAGCTCTGGCACACACTGACATTACATTTAGGTCAGCTGACTCTGGCATAACATACATTCTGAATTCTCTTTAAAAAACATGTACATTTGGTCAGCCAGAAGAACATTGTTTGGCACCCAAACATCTTGCACAAATCAGAGTGATAATTAAAAGACACAAACTTATTTACAACATTATAGCTAGTCATGCTCGCATATATAACACAGGGTAATTTACAATTACTTGCAATTATTTACAAAATGTTAGCCAGTCATGCTGGCATGGATAACAGTATCTAACATCCTCACACCTTGATACAATTACTTCTACACTTTGGAAGTGTGACCTTGGTGAGACACTCAATGCAATTAAAGGGATCTGATTTGGTGGTGTGTTTTTCTTCTCCCTACCAGTAAGAATTCACAGGTGCAATCCATTAGCAACAAACACTGAAGTAGTGCCTGCAGTATGTTTACATAACATCTGACATATGGAGACAAAAGTTTGGGACTCAGCAATTCAGATGAGTTTATACTTCATTGGCATCTTCACCAGGCATACAAGCCTGAATCTGCACTATAAGAAGGTAACCATGTAGCTAGGGAAGCTGAAGGTGAGGAGAGTTGTGTATGTGGACAACATAGAAGATTGCTATAACTTTGGATTTATCTTCACAGAAGACCTCTGATCTTGCGAAGGTATGATTGAATGTTTTAATTACATACTAGATTTGTTCACATGTAATTAGAAAATGTATGTTAATATATCTATGCATTACCAAATGCAGCTTTTATCTGTATTCACTTCTTAGAACTTTACTGATGGCATAGGCATTTTTGAAAGGGCATTTTACTTTCTCAGATACAGAGACTTCTTTAGATTCATCACAAGTGTTACTGTTACAACTGTTTCTCTTACACTCTTCTATGTTATTTCAGTGAAATGTAAATGTCCTATATCATCATTGACACAGTGGTGTTAGCTTTCTAGGATGATCCATAGACACCTCTAGGTGACTGCTGAGCACAGATAGAGTTGACTGGCAATTGCATAAAAATAACTTTTCTGTGGTAAATGTATACATATTTTCTGAGAGTTTGTTGGAAAGCTCTTCTAACAATTGACTGATGTGTTATTCCTTGTTTGGTACAAATGTCCATTTTTTTGGTGGGGGGCACCAAAGATCCATTTGTGTTGTCATAACACAATAATTTTTTTACAGAGGTTTGCTCTTGTTAGCCCTGGGATTTGTAACAAACCTTGATTTATGTGTGAATGTGATATATTGCAACCACATAACCACCCCACTCCCATTTTTGAATTTTATTAACTGATTTTTAATGTTTCTCCAGTGGGTAATATTGAAAAAAATAATAGTACATGGTTATATATAATCAGAACTTTTATTTATGTGATATTTATGTGTAGTCTCCTTTTTATGTTTTTGTCACTTACAGCTATGGTACCCAAGTGTCCTAATCCCTGAAACTGCCCCCTTCACTGACTCTGAGAATAAAGTAATTGTTCAAGCCTTTCTATGACATGCTCCCTTTCTGCTTGAGAGAGGATATGGGGATATTTCTGGCAGAATACAATTTTGGACCCAGATAGTGAACAACTACAATGTCATTGGGGAACACAGTCAAACATATGATCAGGTGTATCATAGGGCCACTGATATCATGTCATCATCCCGGAGGAGAGCAGCTTCTGTAGCCCATGGACAGCTGGCTACCAAGGGGCCTGCTACAGAGTCACCAGTGACAACAAATGAAGAGTTCATGTTCACTGTCAGGGATACAGAGAGCTCGGTGGGAAGTGCAGAACAGCATGTGATTGATGTTGGTGTTGCTGTTTCAGAAAGCGCAAGTATGTCCCAGGAGGAGCTTCCAGGTAAGCTTATATATGTCAATTTTTAATAATTTCTTGCATATTAAAATATTTACAGCAATAGTTAAGTTGTTTTAATTATTTTTTAGGGGAGCTGAATTATAGATTGGTATAATTAACAACACATTCTGGCTCATTACACATGAGCTTGGGGTAGATGTGTCAGCCAAGTTTCAGTTCAAAGTTTTGTTGATGAACTTATAAAAGAAGAAAATAATTCCACCTGTGTTATTCTTATCGTGATGATGGTGTGCTTAACTTTTGTTTAATTTCTTCCAGGACTACCCTCCCTAGCAACTGTGGAGTCATCTGCATTTGGTAAGTGAAACATTTTTCAGTACTGATGAGCATTTGACAGAAATATGCATTTATCCATAAGTGTGAGGTGGCTGTCAGCACTGTGTATGTATTTCTGTACTGTTTGTGACAGTGGGACCACTGTTAATTTGTTAGTTTATGTTAAATAGCAGTACGTGTAGGGTATTGATTTTTTTCCTGTGTTTGTTGCTTATCACAGGTGATTGTGACAGTGAAAGTGCAGGATTCTTACACTTCATGTCTGAGTGTCAACAGACTGTGATGATGATGGTGGCCAAAAACAGAAACAGTGCAGAGTTTGAATATGACACTGACGATGACATTCAGCCATCCCCTGTATTTCCACTGGACACAGATAGTAGGCCTACACAAACCTATTCCACTGACCCCTCCAATATTGGACAGATGATGGGTGAGACACTTGATCAGGTTAGTATGGTTACTGTGGCTTCAGTCCCTATTGACTCTGACTATAGACAAATTGTGGGTGAGGTGCCTCACAGGAGGGTTGTTCAGGTGCTTGGAGGAGGCCTACTGCCCATTATATACCTGATCCTGGTGTGTCTTTCTGTGACACTTGGCATATGTTTATAGCCATCATGGAGGCACAGACATGTTCTAATAGGGCCTCAGAAGAAATACTTAGGATGATAGATGTGGCACTGGCTGATTTGCGTGACTGCCTCTACAGTGTTGCCGATTCAATGGGTTGGATGAATGATACACTAGAATGGGCAGTGTCTGTAATGGAACTTCTGATGGGCTGCCGACACTATCCATGTGAATGTAGGTCAGCCACATCATCTGGTGTTAGCCATTTTGGCCATGCCCAGTCATGCTCCCTTAGTGGCAGTACTTCCACTGCTTCATCAGTGGTTGAAGTGCCCATGCCCAGACATGGTGTCCCATGGGATCATAGTCCTGGGTGTAATCGTGTGGAGACCTCATCCAGCAGACATCAATCATGTTTAGGTAGCAGCAGTACATCTGACCCTGGGCATGGACATGCCAGTTCAACTCCTGACAGAGCCAGTTTTCATTGTTGCGGATGATGATGATGAAGTGTCACCTCTACCATATGCAGCTCACACCTGTCTGATATACCAGGATGTATAGCTAGCACAGAACTTGGCTGCATTCTTGCAGACACACACACACACCAGTTTTACCTGAAGTGCCCATACAGATGCACACACACACACATAGTTGCAAGGGTCAGTTATGAGGCTTACAGCTTATTCTGTCTCAGTGGCCATTTGATACTTTATACTAATGTTTGCCTGTTTCTCTTTCTTATTCACACTCACTAATTTCTGTGTCTTCATAGGCCTACTGCCCCCCCCCCACACACACACACACACAACACCTTGTGCAAATGATGATGACTGTGCCAGATCCTTGTTTTCCATTGTTTGGATCCAGGGGTATATAACTCTTTTGCTTGATGCTCACGGTTAATAGCAGACTTAGGGCTTAATCTTTCTCTGTTTGTGCTGCTGTTTTGCAAATCATACTGCACTCTTACAGGTGTTTGTAATGTGAACTTCCCTTCCAAACTCTTAGACCAACAAAGCTGGACCAAGCCATAAATAAAAGTGGGAGTAAAACAATAGGGAGAATGTTTTAATAATTTTGGTCTTACAAACTTAAGACAGTTGAAAGAGTAGCGCATTTTTCATTCTATATGATTTTTCTGAGATATGAAGTTTGAAACTGAAATGTATGCCATTTTCTAACTTTACTCTTTAATGATTTGTCAATATAAAAGTATGATGCCAAGCAGTGAACATTCACATAACTCAGGGCTGTCAAATCTTGATGTTATTGCTGTAAAAATAACCCATCTTATATTTACTTACATTAGCAGGTAAAAGTATGCAAGAATATGCCATTCATTTGTATTGGTAGATATTTATTTTCGTATTCCAGGTTAAGCACTTACCTTAGAAATCTGGCAGTTGCAAGTGTTTTCATTCGGGGCTGACTGTCTGATGC
This sequence comes from Protopterus annectens, assembly GCF_019279795.1. NCBI lineage: Eukaryota > Metazoa > Chordata > Ceratodontiformes > Protopteridae > Protopterus > Protopterus annectens. Next base: position 1,730,883,352 of record NC_056743.1, read on the forward strand.
TAGCAGTATACAGCCATTACAAGGGAAAGTAAAGGTTGTGAGCTTTGACGGGCATCATTGTTACTATATGTATATGCAGGATGAAGGTTTTAACCTCTTAGGTGGTGTGTGCGTGCTTGCAATACATTGTCTCTTGGCTAGTGCAAGGGTTCCAGTGTGTAATCTGCATCCCCCAGTAAATGACCTTGTGGGATATCACCCCTAGACAACATCTCATATAGCTGAGGGATGTGACAGATATGTTGTCACGGTAGCTGTCTGGGTTGCCAGAACACACATTCAGGATGATTGCCTTAGCATTACACATGACTTGGCAGTTAATGGAGTGAAAGCCTTTTCAGTTTATGTACACCCTCCCCTGTTCCCCAGGTGGCGCTTTAATTTCAGTGTGTGTGTAGTCTATGGCACCCAAAACTTCAGGGTAGTGCACTACAGGGTAGTTCTGCTGCATAGTTGCAGCCCTGTCCTGAGGTGTAGGGGGAAAATATATGAGGTCACTAGCATGTTGTAGCATAACATTCAGAAAGTTATGGAGTATTCTGTATGCTGATCCCTGTGGCATCCCTAACATGTCCCCTCTTGGTCTTTGGAAGGTTCCTGTAGCTAAAATTCTAAGTGCTACACATACCTTGGTCTTTCGGGTTTTGGTTCTCCTTGATTTGCCCTTGCTCTTAATTGAGGACAACAGAGGTTGCAGACTTCTGGAGTGTATCCCTATCCACCCTGTAGCACTCTACAATTTCCACCTCATGCAGGCTGTGAAAAATTAAATGGATTTTAAACACCCTTCTCCTTCTTGCCCAAGGTCTATTAGCTGCAGCAGCAGAGACTTGAGCCTGCTGCACACACACATGGATAAGAGCAACAGCAGCCCTTAACATTCTTTCCATGTTCAAGGTTCCCATTGGTTGGGAGGATGGCCTAATGGTTAAGGTGTTTGCTTTGCAAACAGCAGGTACAGGGTTTGAATCTCACAGGGGATAACTGGCTAGGCTTAAAATGGCTCCCAAGGGCAGTTAGCCTAGTACTAACCTATGAACTAAGACTTTCTGTGGTTGTATTCCAATTGGTTTTGGAATTCACAGAGGAAGCCAGCACTGAGTCTACACGGTTGCTTTATAGCTTGTTGAATAGTTCCTTCATCTCGGATTGGTTGATTAGCATACATTTCAGCTATTTATGCTGTAATTAGCATGACAAAATGTTTATTGTGTTTGCGCATCTCTACATGGTTTGTAGAGATGGTTGCTGAATACAAAATGTTGCATGCACACAGTTTTAGAAGACCTTGTAGGTTTTATTGAATCCAGCAGAAATATTTTGATAATTTTATTGTATTTCATTATTTTATACTGGTTTTAATTATTGTCTCATGATGTGTTCACATGGCTATTTGATTCTGTTTATAATTAAGGGGGCTTGCAATATGTTTATTCCAATGAAGTCTATAGTTGTAAATAGACAAAAGTGCTAAATAAACATATCTGTATTTTTAACTACCATTTGTAAGTTGATTCCAACAGTACCGCTATGTGTTTGTGTGGCTATACAGCCATCCTACAACTGACCCAGCATCTATAGCTTTAGTCAATCCTTTGCTTCCAAGCATTTTGTTCCTTCCTCTTTTGACAAGGATGGTAAAACAACTGAAAAGTTTGGGAAATAGTATATGCTTCTGAAACTTCCATTGTTTGAATTTTGAATTGTCAGGCTCATATGTTAAAGTTTAACTGTGTAAGCATGAGGAAAGTTTTATCTGCCAGTTCCTTTCTGTGAGGAAAAATCTGATTTGTGTGATGTAGTTTCTTCTCTCTCTCAGGTCACTACTCATTGTTTAAAGTGTGTTTATGTTCTGTAGAGACATCTACGGCTCTACGGCTGAGTTGAGGAAATTTACATGATTGCATTTTCAAAACCTCACAAGGAATGTAAAAGTTAGATTTTAAATTCATACTTGGATAGAAAGTTATTTAATGGCCCCTCTGCAGCAGAGGTTATCAAAAATATGATGAGAGGGGTAAACTGATGCAGGGGAATCTCTCAGATTATTTTTCTGCCCTTCTCTATTTTTTTCAAGGTTTTTTTCTGCTCCCTCATCCAATTTTGCAGAAGCAAAACTCTCAGCTAAATTCTAGTAAGCAGATGTTTAGAAAACAATGGCAGGGAGATTCCAAAAGCAAAGCAAAAAATCCCCAAAACAAAGGACAGTCAAATAAGGCATAATGACTGTGTAAGGAACCTGGCATCACCACCCCCCGACCTACCCTGGCAGCCCCTTATCCATTCCTGGAAGTCTCAACCTCCATTTCTCTCTTTTCCAACAAATTGTTTCAGACAAACAGATTCTGATTTTGATTCAGCAGGATACAGAGGGTAGTGGGAAGAAACCCCTACTTTCCAGGGAATTATTCCTCATCCAACAGACCAAACATCTGTATCCCTCCTGTTTTTGACATAACATGTTTTCTCAGAAACAGTTCCTACATGTCAGTGAGGAAAAGGTTTTTATTCAAGAATGTTTCTGATGCCAAAGAAAGAAAATGCATAGAACAAGCTCTGGATCTTTCTTTCTTAAACCAGTTTGCAATAGTGCTCATGTTCAAAATGCTTTTATTACACAATCTCTTATCCCATATTCTTCATTTGAGTTGTTTTTGGTAACCTTAGATTTAAAAAATGCTTATCATCACTTTCCTATCCATTCAAACTTAAGATGTTTCCTAAGGATTTAAGTGTCTGGATCACATTATTAGTTTTGTGCCTTAACATTTAGGCTATCCACTCCTCCAAGAGTGTACACTAAGTGTCTAGCTCTAGTTATGCATACTGAAGGCTACAGGATATCCACATTTTTCCATATTTAGATGACTTGCTTATCTTTGCAGAGTCTTTTTTAAAGTATTAGGAATCTTCCACTTGGGTGACATAGTTCCTATGCAGACTTTCAAAGAGTACATTCAAAAGTGTTTTTGTCTCCATCACACATGATTCTGTTCATGGGGTGCCTGCTAGGTACCTCAGTACAAAGGGCTTTTCTTCCAAGCTTATAAAAAAAGATTTATGCTTAGAGCTTTTCAAGGGGTTTCCTCTCAGATTTTGGTCACTGTGAGGGAAAACTTCAGGATTCTGGTCTCATGGCATCTATGATTCTCATAATACCATGGAAAAAAACTTAACATAAGAAAGATACAATGGTATCTGAAGTCTCTTTTTTTCTCAGCACAAACACCCATGATCTTTTAGATTCCATTTCTGGGATTTGTGAGAAGAGAAAATGATTTGGTCCCTAGGACCACTTCAAGTATTTACTAACAATACCTCAGTAATGTGGCACATAAACAAGCAAGGGGGAAACCAGGTCTTTCCCCTATGCAGACTAGCCATGTTAGCTTGGTATATAACTTTTGCAGTACAATCTCACCCTACAGGCTTTTTTCATTTTGTCAGAGCAAAACTGTGTTGCAGACAAAGCTGAGCAGATTCTCACAAATGAAAACTTAATCAGACGGTCTTCCAAAAATTGATCTATATGTGGGGAGATTGACAGGTAGACCCTTGTACCTTCTTTATGAACAATCAGCTGACAAAAGACTGTTCTAAGATGCCATGCAAGAAGGTCTAGAAAATAGATGCCTGTTCTTTTCTTTGGACAGGAATGTTCCTGTTCACTTTTCATCCTTTTCCACAGATATCCAGGGTACATCAGCAGACTCAGAATTAATCAATCAGGATAATTGTGGTGACTCCCTTCTGGCTGAGACAACAGTGGTTCATCCTTATTTTCACATTGCCAGGGGCAATTACCACACGTTTCCTCATAGATTTTATCTATTCACACAAGAACAGGGATGTTTGATCCATAGTTACTCCAAACAATTTCAACTGGATGAAAGGGTCTTAATATCTTTTTTAGACACCTGTTTACTTAAGATGTGCAGCAGGTACTAATAGAGGCAAGAAAGCCTGCCACTAGAAAATCATATATCAGCAAATGGGGAAAGTCTGTTGGTGCAACAATATAACCAGCACCCATTTAGGGCTAGTTAACAGAGGCAAGAAAGCCTGCCACTAGAAAATCATATATCAGCAAACGGGGAAAGTCTGTTGGTGCAACAATATAACCAGCACCCATTTAGGGCTAGTTAACAGAGGCAAGAAAGCCTGCCACTAGAAAATCATATATCAGCAAATGGGGAAAGTCTGTTGGTGCAACAATATAACCAGCACCCATTTAGGGCTAGTTAACAGAGGCAAGAAAGCCTGCCACTAGAAAATCATATATCAGCAAACGGGGAAAGTCTGTTGGTGCAACAATATAACCAGCACCCATTTAGGGCTAGTTGTTCTCTGATTTTACAATATTTGTGCGAGTCACTTTCATATGGCCTGTCTTACTCTTTTATCAACGTTCATTTGTCAGCCATTTCATCATGTCTGCCCATGGATTCCCCTTTTCAAAAGCATTCCCATGTCTAAATGTTTTTGAAAGGGGTATTGCATAAGAGACCTCCTAGAAAACTGGTGGATTATCCTTGGGATCATAATTTTGTTGTTAGAGAAGAAAACACATGTTCCATCTACACCAGCTCATCTGGCTGACTTGAGGTTCTTAACAGGAAACAGGTTTACTAGTTGATCTGGCTCCTGCAAGAATAGTATCTGAGTTGCAAGCTCTTATATTGGGTCAACTTTATCTCATTTTCCACAGAGCAAGGGTTTCTTTGGAACTAATTCTTCTTTTCATTTTACTTTTTCTTGTATGCACAAGATAATTTGCTGCTAAATGTATGGTGCATGATTTATTAACTGGATTCCAAACAAAGTTATGGCACTGTGATGACCTGTTGAACTACACTCAAACTGTTGAAGTAGAATCTGTTCTCTTGCCATCTATTGTTTCTCTCCTGCTCTTTCCACTCTTTTCTCAGACCTGTATCTTTTAACAGTCTCCTATCGCCTCATTACTTCCTTTAACCAATCTTTGTCTCATTCTACTACTTTTGCCGTCTCTTTCTCGCTCTCTTCACATCACAATCTGGCAACTTTGCTGTCTGCAGCTACCTCCCCATCCATACACTCTAAGAAGGAATCAGTACTACAAAACTAAAACAAGGATATACCCTTTAAGTCTGAAGAGCAGGGTCAGTCCATCCAGACATTCTAAATGTATGTCTTATGATAGTGCAGCTTTAATTTTAGCAGTGTAACTTAATAGTCCTCAGCATGCTAATAATACTGACTGAGCCTTGAATCCTCTTCCCCCAGCTTGTGCAGTAATCCTAACTGTTCACTAGACAGTATACACTTAATTCAGATACTTCATATTCTCTGTGATTAAAAATAACCCTCAAGCAGCCCTTTCAGTGCTGTTTACCTTAGTTTTGTATCACTTGAGCCCCACCTGTTTATTTGCATCACTCTAGATTCCCTTTCATTGCTAATGTATCTCCCTACTCTAATCTGTGCACAAACTGGCTACTAATAAGCTAGACACCCCCAACTTTGCTTTCTCATCTCTCCTTCACTTTACAGGTAGAGTTTGTATTATTACTCACCCCCTCTGGGGTCTTCACTGATAGTTTTCCACTCCTTGCCTTTAATTTTTGTCTGGTTTCTGCCCGCTCTGTTCACCCTACAGTCTCACTCGCCTCACCTCACTGCCCCCAATCCCCTCCCAACCCCAAGTGGTCCTACCTTTATACTTTCCTAACTCCTCCCACACCCATTTTCATCCAATCAACACACTCCCTCCCTGCATTCTAATCCTCTCAAATTTTCTAACCTTTTCCCTTACTCAGACACACTGTACTCCCCACCTGCAATAATCACTAACAAGTATCCCTCCCCAACCCACGTATTTCCTGCTCTTCAGCTATTCTCCCCAACTCTCTCTCATTATTCCCACTGCCCACACTCCTACCTCAACCCATTAATTTCTATCACCTCATCTCACATTTATTTCTACACACCTCTCATTCTACATCATGCTCAATCTCCCCATCTGTTTTCTCACTTCAGCCTTCCTCATATCTCTCCTTTGCCCCCTTCTCTATCTTACTATCCTCCCTGGCTTCTCAAACTCTTTACCACTAAATATAACTTCTTCCTTTCAAACAATCACCCTTCATTCCTTCTCCATATTTCATGAGCTATACCCTCTAAGTACAACTCTCTTCTATAAATTTAAGCTCCCTACAGTACCTCTCTCTGCTAACCCACTTCACATCACTGGCAATAATAGACCTTTCCTCAACTACACTCCTAACTTACACTCCCCATTGAACCTGATCACCAATCTTTTACATCTAGTCTCTCTCTCTATTTCTGGTGACGTCCATCCTAATCCTGGTCCCACTGTCTCCACCAACATCTGCTCCTCTACATCACCACAATCATGCTTCCCCACAACCATCTACCTGGCTGCAATCAGTACCCATAGTATTTGTAATACAATGCCCAACTTACATTCCTGGCTGTCACATAACCATCCTGATATAGTAACTGTCTCAAAAACTTAGCTCAAACCTCATAGCAAAGATACTGAAATTCTTCCCCCGACTACCAAATCATGCAGAATGACAGACCTAAAAAGAAAGGAGGAGGGGTAGCCATAATTTACTGCTGTTCTCTAACAGTCATTCCATACACTAACCCCATTCCTAAATTTTCTCCTGCTGAACTACCCATAGCCTTCCTAAAAATCAGCAAACATAAATCTTTATGTATAGCTGCCATCTAAACTCCCCCTGGGATTAACATCTACATCCTTGAAGACATTGTCTCATGATTCTCTTCCAGTGTCATAAAGGAAACAGTCATCTGTGGTGATGTAAACATCATCTGGGCCACCATCTCCTCACAATCTCTGAGCCAAACAATTAATGTCTTTAACATCTCCCAGCTAATAAACTACCCTACCAGACCCAGTAAAGACAGCTTCTCTGGCACTACACTAGATTGGATCTTAGCAACTCATCCCAACCTAATCTCAAATAGTGGAATTATACCTGATTCCCATAGTGACCACCTACCAGCCTATGCCTTCTGGTGTGCCTCCCATGTCCAAATGCAACATCAGTGCATTCACACTCGTAATCTCATTAACTTCAATCCACAGACATTTTCCAACTGCCAGAAAAAATGAATTGGGCCCCCTTAAAGACTGCCTCTGGACAATGCAACTAATTACTTCAACAAAACCTTCATAGACTTACTAAACAGCCTAGCCCCTCTTAGAACAAAAAGAATAAAAAACAAAACCATTCCTGGCTATCTAAAGAAACCAGAAAACTAATGCACCTCAGAGATAAATGTTGGAAGCAATACCAAAAAACTAAGTTAACAAACTCTCTAATCAAATTCAAACAACTCTGTAACTCAGTGACGAAACTAATAACTAAAGACCGTAAGACTTATTATTCCAAACTCCAATCAGGACATAATTATAACTCAGACAAGTTCTGGAATTGCATTTCCTCCCTTCTAAACCCTGGTAGAAAAGACAATCCATGCCCTAACCCAAACTCCCTAGACCATGAAATTGTGTCTAATTTCAACACCTTTTTTGTTGAATGCATGGCCAAATTATCGCAAACTTTCCCATCATCTCTCCTTCTCAAAGTACCCTATTGACTACTTTTTTCACTAAAGCTTGCTCCTATTCTCCTGATAATCTGCCTCCATCCTTCCTTAAGATAGCTGCAGACAGCATTGCCCTCCCCTTTTCCATTCTTATCAACAGGTCCATCCAAGAAACCTATGTCCCCTCATTCTGGAAGAAGGCTTTTGTCACCCCTCTCCACAAAGGTGGCAATAACAGAGACACCGCTAACTTCCTCCCTATAACTATTCTCTCACATCTTTCTAAAATCCTTGAAAAGTGCATTCATCACCAACTCTTGCTATACCTAACACAATCATCTTCTTACCCCAACACAACATGGTTTCAGACCTGGCCACAGCACTACCACTGCTCTTCTGTCCTTCCTTGATACCATTAATCCTGCTCATGACTCTGGGAAAATCATATCCACCTTTTATTTAGATCTATCCAAAGCCTTTGACACTGTCTCACATCATCTACTCTTATCTCAACTTTCCTCCCTCACTTTCTCTCCTTCCTCCATAGCCTGGTTTACAAGCTATCTCTCCAACAGACAGCAAGCTGTTAAATGGAAAAATTCCACTTCATCCTTCCTCAACAATCCCTCCGGCATCCCCCAAGGCTCTGTTCTCAGCTCCTTACTAATCCATAGATAATGCTATACTGATCCAGTATGCTGATGATTCCACACTCATCTGTACAGAAAACTCTCCCTATGAACATCTTCGAAAACCCAAACAGCCTTCTCCAATACTGAAACTTGGATGCTAAATAACCATCTCACTCTCAGTGCTAACAAAACAAAAATCATGATATTCTCTTCCTCGAGAAATTTCACCATAGACAAAAGCTCCTTTAAAATAAAAAGTCACAATAACTCTCTAATCAGTATTGTACCTCACACCAAACTACTCGAAGTCACCATTGATGAACATTTAAAATTTGATATCCACATCCAAAATAATATATAAAAAAAAAAACACCAAAAACTAGGTCTGCTGTATAGACAAAATTGCTATATAACTACTTCTACCTGATGTACTCTAGCCTCCTCCTATCTGCTCCACTCTCTTATGTATAGTGCCCCTCTACTTACTCATCTCCAACTTAGCCTAAAAAACAAACTGGAAGACTGCTATAACAAAGTCTGTAACTTTGCTACAGGGTCCAGGTACTCCACCCATCACTGCCAGTCCCTCCACTCCCTAAGCTGGCTTGAGCTTCCTAATTACCTGAAATTCATATGACTCACCACTGCTCATAAACTCATATTCTAACCCTCCATCTGCCCCTTCCTTTCATCTATCTTAACACCATACCTCCTCAGTTATACTCTTAGATCTGAAAAACCAAAGCCTCCTTAAAATCTATCAATCCCTTTACTCTCCTGGCCAATTACTTCTATCATACTCCCTAACTAAATTATGGAATTCTCTCCCTACCCCCATCCGCTGTACTCACAACCACTCTAATTTCAAATCGCTCCTCCATTCTTATCTTATGTAATACTGGGACTGTTCCTGCTTCCTTCCCACATAAATTACACTGTTGTCTCTTTCAAACCTCCCTTCAATCTCATGTACTATCACCTCTGATCGCTAACATTATTGTTAGAATAAACACTAAACTTGTATAAACACTTTATAACTTGTACTTTTAATTATATTATCTGTATTACTTTCCACTTCATCTTTATTTTAACATTCGTGATCTTTAAACGTATGCTCTCTGATTTTGTATTTGTATTTTAAATTGTATATTTATGCTTTTGTATACTGTATGTTCCATACTTAACTTATGTTATATTCTATTAACTGCCTTTGGAGCTTTTTTCCCTAGGATTCTACTGAAAATGGGCTCTACTTGAACAAAGTCCCACATTTCAGCAAATCCTTTGAACTGCTGACCCTTAAACTGTGCACCATTGTCAGAAATGACTTTGTGCTGACTAGCATGGACAGAAAAATGTCTCTTAAACTTAGTAATGACAGTACTGGAACTTAGGTTAAGAAGTAGGTCAATCTCAAACCAATTTGAATAAGAATCTACTAACACCAAGCAATGTTGACCAATCCCTTTGAAAATATCTTTAGCTACTGTCGAACAAGGTAGTTCAGGAATCTGGCTTAACTGACTTGGTTCTTTTTGTTGATGCAGTTTAGTACTATTACAAACAGAACAAGATAAGATTTCCTATTCAATATCTTTTGACAAAGAAGGCCAAAATACTAGACCTCTTACCATTCTTTTGGTAGAATCAATTCCTGAGTGGCCATGATGCAAGATCGTAATATACTCTTGTTGCAAGGATTTCAGAACAATCACTTTTGGACCTTTCATGATGATACCATTTTCCATCAAAATTTCTTCTCTGTAGAGAAAATACTGCTGCACATCTACTGGTAAACCAGATTGCTTTGAAGGCCATCCTTGACTGATAAAGTAGTTGAGCTTCTGAAGAATTGTATTTGAAGCTGTGTGAGTTCTAAGCTCATCAAGACATGTGGGAGAAAAATGTCTCACTTCCATGACCTTAAAATCAGGTTTCTCATTCTCATGTTGTTTAGTGGTTTTTCTGGGTGATCCTGATAAAGTATCAGCAAGATAAAGAAGTTTACCTTTTGTGTAAACAAGGTTGAAATTGTACTTTTGCAATTTGAGCATCATACATTGCAATCTCACAGGAGCTCTGTGTATTGGCTTTTTCAAAATAGTGACCAAAGGCTGGTGGTCAGTTTCGATTTGGATAGGTCAGCCATAAACATAATCATGGAATTTTGAACATGCAAACACAATTGCCTGAAGTTCTTTCCCTATTTGAGCATACTGCATCTCGGTTTGATTGAGTTCTCAATGCATAAGCTACTGGTCTACCCTCTTGAAGAATGACTACACCAAGACCAAACTTTAAAGCATCACAGGAAGGGATTACTGGTTTGTGAACATCATAGTATCTTAAAGTGGGCGAGGTGGTAATTCTCTGTTTTAGGACATTGAATGCTCCTTAGTGTTGTTCTGACCAGGACCAAGCTACATGTTTGTGTGTCAGCTCTCTAAGTGCTGCTGAATGTTGACACAAATCTGAAACCAAATTGCCTAAAATGTTGACCATACCAAGAAAACATTGTAAGGCTTGCAAGTGTCTGGAGCTGGCATCTCAAGAATTGCAGATCGCTTGGAAGGATCTGGTCATAAGTCTGAACTGGTAAACAAATGATCCACATAAGTAACTTCTTTCAGACTGAATGTACATGTCTGAGGATTCAATTTAAGATTCACTTCATGAGCACGTTTCAGAACTTTTCTGAGGTTTCTATCATGTTACAAAGACATGCATCTGGAACATTTCTCCCCGGGCCTCCACTGAAAATTGGCTTCATTCCAAGTCGGACTTTCCCAGTTAACAAATGTTACATGAATAAATAAATAAAGTAAATAAATGCTCGACTTCAACATTGCCTCCTACAAGAATATAATCTACTATAATAGCACACGGATAGCCAGAAACAAATTTATTCTATTGCACGTTGAAAGACTTCACTGGCAGAATTTATCCCAAATGGCATTCTCAAAAATCTGTACCATCCAAATGATGTACTGAATATGGTTAACAATGAAGATTTTTGATCAAGCAAAATTTGCCAGAACTAACTTTTTGCATCTAAGACAGAAAAAACAGTGGCATTTGGCATAAGGGCAGCAACTTCTTTGACTGTATGCTTGGATTATGAGGCTGTTTTAGTGCTTTGTTCAAATCTCTTGGATCAATACATATTCTAATACATTCTGAACTTTTTTATGAGCTACCACCATGGAGGATACTCATTCATTTGGTTCTTCTACTGGACAAATTACTCCTAGCTGCACCATGCTGTCTAGCTTGGCTTTGACTCTGTCCTGCATAGCTACTGGAACTTTCTGTGGTGGTCTGATGAATGGGCTTACCTCGTGGTCTAACTTCATGGAGTACACAACTGGTAGTTTGCCTAGTTTGTCTTCAAAAATATCAGCAAAGTCAGAAAAAAATAGTTTGGGTGAATTTTGAGCTGTTATCATTCATACTTACATGGCGAACTTCTTTATTAAATGAAAGCAGTCTCATTTTACAACTGTCTTTGAGACTTAAATTAATGACTGCACATGTCTCTTGACTGCATAAAATTGCAAGTCATAGTTGTTCCCAGCACAGTAACATGAAAGCACAACTGAGCCTTCGATTTTAATTTCTTAACCACCATAATGAACAAGCTTTGCACACTTTGTCAGATCAAGTAGTTCTTTAGCTTTTACTCTAGCAAACATTTCTGCTGACATAACATTGTACTTTGAACCAGTATCTACTGTGAGCTCTACAGGTCTCCCATTAATCCGAACAGTACAAAATACTTCACTCTTTGCCCATAAATCTACTGCATTGACTGTTTCACCAAGCACAAACATGCCACCGACATAAAAAGTAGAGTCACACTTTCTAATTGATCACCTTGCCTCTTTGAATACTCTTTTTTAATAAAGGAATGTGTGGTTTAGATTTACAAAACCTTCTGAAATGATTCCACCTTTTATATGTGTGGCACAGTTGACCAAAAGCTAAGCACTTTTTTCATTTAGGCTAGTGAATACCTCCACAATTACAACAGTTGACTATGAGGCTTGTCACAAGTTTTGTTGAGTCACCCCTGTGCTTTACTGAGTGAGCCCTGGGTTTTACTAAAGCTGCTCTGGGTTTTATAGGAAGCATGCCCTTAGGCCTGCATCTTTTAACCTCATGCTGCATACTATCAACATTAGCACTGGAAGAAGCTGCTTGTGTGCCTTTCTTATTTGTAAGTATATTTGTGTGCTTTTCTATAAGCTCATATATATGGCAAATCTCTATGGCCTTGCTCAAAGCTAAATCACTGTCTCAAAGCAAAATCTTTCTCACTTCATCATTATTAACATCATACTCAAGCCTGTTTTTTATCAACTCATCTCTCAGATCACCAAATCTGCAAGTGTTTGCTTTATTTTTCAAGTCAGTTATATATGCTGCAAAGGTTTCACCAGGCTTTTGATCTCTTGTGTAAATAAGTGTTTTTCCATTGTAACATTTGTTTGTGGGTTGAACATTTCTCTAAATTTATGTTTTATGCACTTAGGGTCTTACCACAATTCAGAAGTTATTTTGAACATTTTAGTAAGTATTTTGAATATTTTTATCAATATGTCACAGTTTTGAACATTTTGTTTAATTAGAAATTCATTTTAAATGTTTTAAATGCTTAATTTTATATTTGTTGCATAAAAAATAATTTAAGTGAGTTTTAGTACTCTGAAATTCGTTTCTGACCTGTTTGTGAGTTGTTTGAACTTCGGATGATCAACTCATGTATATTCCTTCTTTACTGACTGTGCGCTTCATGGTTTTGACTTTGGATGCCATTCTGACACCATATCATTCATCTTGTTTATTCAGATAAAACGATGAGTCTTGGGTGTTTATTTAAGTAGTTTATTACACACAAACACATCTGGATGGATGATTGGAACATTAAACTTAAATGAACTAACTGACTGACTGACTGCTACACACATATGTGCTTTCGCTCTGGCTGCTCACTCAAAATGGCACTCTTGCTTGCACATGCTCAGTACTTATATGCACATGCCCATAAACTGGAATGCTTCTTAAAAGTACATCACATACTCTGTTCTACATCAGGCACTATCTTGACAGATCGAAATCTTTCAGAACTTCCAATCAGTTCATTTCTTTCGAAGATAAGAACAGACAACTTGTGTCAAAGCAGACTATTTCCAAATGATTGTTTGAAGCTATTACCTTTTGTTCTTACCATGGCAAAACTATTTCAAGCAGGGTCAAGGCACATTCTATTAGGGCCTTGGCTAAATCTATGGCTTTTTAGAGAGGATTGGACTCTAAAAGTATTCTACAAGCAGCAACTTGGTCTGCTGTCCATACTTTAACTAAGCACTACAAGCTAGATTCCTCCTTTAGATCAAGGTCAGGCTTTGCTAGGACTATCCTCCAGGTTCCCTGGACCCTTCTCCCTTCATGTCCCAGTTGCTCTAATCTATGGTTATCTACCCATAGTTTAGGCTTCTGCAGTAGTGAATAATATGAAGAACATAGTAGAATTTTGTATCAATAACATAGTAGAATTTTGTAAGTGAACTTACCATAACAGTAGATATTCAAATAATTAGTGTTTTAGTAGCTGCTCCATCCCTAGTTCCCTGCATTCCCTTAGTTTTAGCATGTATTTTATGCCAGAGTGTGGACACTTATTTTTTCTGTTGTCCTTACCAATGTCCTCTCAGTGCTTAGCTTTGGTCTCTCAGGTGGCATAAAAGTTGTGAAGAACTTGGCACCCAAACCTGTCATTTTAGTCAACTCAACTCAAGGCAGCTAATGGTTTGGGCATGTGGAAGGTGCTCTGAAGCTTTGGAAGCTGTTTGGCTGTTATATACTATGCAGGATATAACCAATATAGTTTAGGCTACTGTAGCAGTGATCATTAAAGAGCTACTGTTATGGTAATTTACTTACACAACTGTACTATTCCTTGAATTAATTTTCCTTTTAAAAGTGGAAGTATTTTAACTGGCATGTTCCGTGGGTAAATGTTAGTCTGAAAATGTGAAGGTTAATGTGCTAAGAATAATTAACAATATAATGTGTTTAGGTAACACTGGTATTCTGGATGTAGTTGCAACAGGAAAAAATCAAAGTGGTATTTTTTAAGCTTGATATCGAACTCAGTGAATTAGTCAGTAGCCTTTATCTTTATAGAGAGGGATTGCCAAATTTTAGAAACAAGTATAAACCCATTTATAGATTGAATTGATAGTGTTCAGAGAAAGGTATTTATGTGTTTCATCAAGTAGAAACTAGAACAGCAGTATTGTCAAATCATGCTCTGTTAAATGCAATAATTACTCTAACATAAAAATATTTCTCAAACACTGGAAAGCAGACTTAGTCTATTGCAAAAGGAAAGAGTTTGATAACTGGTTGGGGACCCAGTATGTGGAGACAGATTAGCTTTTGTTTGTGAACAATAGGATCCTGGGGACCAACAGGGGTGAGTTTAAAAATGCATTTGTACAGACATTAAGTAATCATATAAATAGGAAGAGAGAGAAAATATTTATAGTAGATTGGTGAAATCTGGAGAAAGAAATACATGCCTCAGCAGAATGGTGAGGACTGGAAGCAGTGACTGATATCTTATTGATACAAAAATACAAAATTCTGGGCATAGTTGTGAGTTTTCTGCATTAAGGTGCTTTAGTAGGTCTCTACCTGCACAAAAACACTTAACATTTGTGGTACAAAGCAAAACAGCAAACCATGTAATAAAAATAAGGTCTCCAACAGTAGACAAAGTGAAAGTATATACAAAAAAATCATTCTGGAAACTTTTATAAGATATTGTGTAAAACATTGCATGCTGATAATAAGGTACATTATTCAACACAGGCTATTAAGCAGTACCTGGAAAGTATATTGGTGCAGCAGAGTACTTATGTATTTATTTATTTATTGCATTTGTTGACTGGGAAGGTCCACTGGGCCAAAAAGTGTCCATTTTCACTGGAGGCCTGGGGAGAAAAACTCCATAGAGATACAAGTACATACAATTTGATAAATCATGGTAACAATACAATGCTTACAATGTGCTAGTGACAAGATAATATTTACAGTGATAAAACATAAGCAAATATGTCAGATTAAACTTCTAAAGATCAGTTAACAATACACTATATACAATTTGATGAGTATATATCACAGTAGTTGCAAATTAGACTGACAGTCATCATACATTTGTAAAGTGTATAGAAAATGTTTATTTGTTCAGGGGATAATGGTGATGGATAATGGAGTACTCAGGTTAAGGCTTCCATAAAATCAGATAGGTGAAAGTACATTAAGCAAAGGTTTTTGCAGTGAATACTGCTTTGGTTAATTGATTTGGTCAGAGAGGAACAATAAGCAAACAGAGATTAACTGTATCAAACAATGGACTGTAAGAAGTGGCTTATTAACAGATCAGGGTCTTAGCTCTTTCTGCTAGCCAGCAGAAAACACCAGGGTTAGATGGGATCCAAGTGGAGAGTTATAAAAATGCAAACATTTTTTCATTAATAACTTTGTGAAATTATCCAATTCTGTTTTAATGGGTAGAGAGGTCACAAGCAGTATGAAAGCAGACATTTGTTTTGATGATCCTGTAAACTGACATGGATCAAAAATGCCCAACATCATACTGCTCAATTTAATTACTAAATTCTGATGACAAATGATAGATGGATATTCTAGCTCTGAGAATTAACAGTCTTTGCCTAGTTTAATAGGAAGCAACCAGTGTGGCATCATTCCACAAAGGGAAATTTTTAACAGCATTTATTTATTTATTTGACATTTTTTATCTGCAAAGTCTGACTGGGCAAGAAAGTGTTAATTTTCAGTGGAGGCCTAGGGGGAAAAGCTCCAGAATCACAATCTTTCAAAAATCAAGTAGATATTTTAAATCACAAAGTATCATGTTACCCACAAAACATAAGAATGAAAAAAAATGTAATGAGAAAAACATCTAACGTATGTTTCATAGTAAAGTACAATGCAAATGATAATATGAGTTGGAGAAAAATATGTAAGGAAAAACTCAGTAGTCATATTATTTGTTTTATAGATTAGGATATGATAAATGAGACTTGAGACAATTCTAATAAGATATTTAAAGAGATATTAGAAATTATACAACTAGAGACCGTGAGGGGAAATTGACTGATGTCTTCATATGAGAGAGGTGTTCGTATTATGGTTATAGAAAGAAGGAAAAAGGATGGAGTTAAAGATATTATAAGAAGAGTGCAGGGTAGGATGTCTTCAGGTAGCTTAGGTGAGTAGGGAGGAAAGAGGTAGAGGAAAGGTGTGCAGAGATGAATTAAATAAGGTAAGGTAGTGGGGAAAATCAAAAAAGAGTGGAATAGGAGGCTGGAGAGGGTCGTGAAGTGTGATCTAGGTTAAAGGAGGTGAATGAAGTATAGTAAGTAACTTCAGCCAGGATTGGCAAAGGAGCAGGTCCAAGATTTTGTAAAGTGTTCTTTTAGGGAGCTTTTAAAGGTGGGTAGGTTAGAAACAGTTCTGGTGGTTAGAGGTAAGCAGTTCCATTTTTTAATACTGAGTATGAGTTTAGGCTTTGTCCAGGGGAGTTATTCAGTTTATTTATGATGAGAAGTCTTTCAATCTAAGATGTCTTTTATAGAAATATATGTTGATTAAATGGGTAAGAGTTGGGCAGGCTAATGGTTTGTGTATGATTTTATGTATTGTTATAGGCTGAATGTAGGCAAGGTGGAGGGGGAGTTTCATCCAGTTAAGGGTATAGGTTCATAGGTTCATAGGTAGGTACTAGGCTATCAACCCAAGGGCCTACGTAAGCCTAGCCAACAAGGTTCTCTAGCTTACGTCACCAAAGAAAGTTATTTTCCTGTGCCACTGTCGAGCAGAGACACAGAAGTGATCCCCGGGGTGTATTTCCTATTTCCCATCCACTCAGAAAGATTTTTCTTGAAGAGTGCTAATGAACAACTTTGCTTAACATAGATGGGTACCGTGTTCCAGAGTATGGGAAGTCTCTGGGACAGGAATCTATCCCTCCAGCATGTCTGTATGCAGAGCTTTACAGTGATGGATAAAGGAGGATGAATTAGTAGCAAACTTGGCAGTTTTGTTGTAACAGCTTTCAAGTTTGTTTTTTATGGAGGATTGTAAATTGGTTAGAATTGGTGTTCCATAGAGTAGGGAGGCATAAGGTAGGTTTTGTTTCTGTAGAGCATGCCTAATTTTTGATGGCTTTTTTGATATTGTTTAGGATGTGGAAGTCTAATTTAAGAGTATCATCTATTATGACTTCTAATAGTTTGGTAGGATGCACTAATTCAATTTCAGTGCCTTATATACTTATAAAAATACTTTTGTATAGATGAAAATAGGAGCCAGTTTTTCTCGACTGTTTCTGATAAGAAGAGGCACACAACACTGTTTCCCACATTCAACAATCTTGTTTGTTATATTTATCCACGAGCTATATGCTTTATGTCAGCCAACTGGCTATGTTTTCTTATCAGGGTATACCTCATAAGCTACATACATATACAGATTACATTTGAATGTATCTAGAGGGCCCACATAATGCTTTTGAAATAGTACTGGGTAACCTAATAATGTTTCAAATACTTTTAGTTTAGAAATTAAACTTGGCTAGAGTAAAATCATTTTATCTTAATTTGTTAATTAGTGATGTTTGAGAATAAATCTGCCATATTTTTCTGATTCTGAATGTAGCAGATATATGAGATGCAGTTAAGCCTTATAAAACCTGCAGCAGATAAGGTGAAATATGTGAATATATACCTGCAATATTTGTTATTTTCCTTGTCATACAAATTGTGAACTTCTAACCTTTATCTCTGCAATTTATAGAGGTGTGCGATATTTATAAACAAAGATTGTAACTGCAGCAATTACACATAGAATGTAAAATCTACAGCAGATATACGAAATAGAAGATTGTAATTATTTTGTCCTGTAATTACAGAATGCATGGCTATGCCTAGACAAGGAAATGAAGGTTGTCAAAGAGTGATTAGGAAAGAAAATGGAAAGGCCAAGGAATCAGCTCATGAATGTGAAACACTGTATGTCTATGGCTCGGCCTACAATGTATGTAAATTCAGCCAGTGTAAACGTAGGCCTCAATATTTTAATTATTTTATTTTTTAAGATATATCTAGGAGATTAGCTACAGACAGATGATTTTCTTTCTTGTGATATATTTATTTAACGTGTTTATTGTCTGTTTCTCTGAGCAAAGTAATCACTGCACTGAATATTTAACCAGTTAACTTACTGCTTATCTCATTCTTTCTTAAGTGATATTTATTTGCTTTAAAAAGCATATGGATGATAACTTATTTACTTATTTATCAATGGCTAAATGGCGATGAGCTGCTGACATCTATCTCTAATCAGCCTGACTGCTCTGGTACACATCTCCATTTCTGTTTACAATTGTTTGGCTTACTCTTAGGGGCAAATAGTAATTTCAAAGTTTCCTAGTCAGGTAATCTGTACAGGCCAGAGCAGAATGCTATAGTTTAGATATTATTACCAGCTTTCCCTGGAAATTTGCATGCATGCATATATGTGTGTGTGTGTGTGTGTGTGTGTGTGTGTGTGTGTGTGTGTGTGTGTGTGTGTGTGTGTGTGTGTGTCTTCGTAAATGTGAAAACTCATTCCAAGTATATGTGTGTGTGTGTGTGTGTGTGTGTGTGTGTGTGTGTGTGTGTGTATTGTCTTTGTAAATGTGAAAACTCATTCCAAGTACGTGTGTGTGTGTGTGTGTGTGTGTGTGTGTGTGTGTGTGTGTGTGTGTGTGTGTGTGTCTTTGTAAATGTGAAAACTCATTCCAAGTACGTGTGTGTGTGTGTGTGTGTGTGTGTGTGTGTGTGTGTGTGTCTTTGTAAATGTGAAAGCTTATTCCAAGTGCTGTCACTGTGGATTAGTGAGCACAGGAATGCACTTAAGCAAAGTGACAGTGGTGAAAAAGGTATCTTGGAAGCTACAGTATAAATACTGTTCAGTGGAGTGCTCAATGTCAACCCAGTTATTTTGTGTGGCTGGCACATGTGCATACCCAGGGCAGTAGTGCATATGCCATGCATGCTTTTAAGGCCAAATTACACTTAGTGAATATTTAATACTTCATATGTGTGCATTTTTGAACTCTAATCTATTTAGTACCAGTTCTATGACTCAAGAGTCCATACCCCAAGTGCCCATCAACATTTTGGTACAGATAATTTAATGGTTGGGAGTGGATCACTGACCATAACCCCTGTCCACTGGGCATTACAGTGGGTATTACCCATTACTATGCAGTGGACTTCACAGGGGGTGGCAGTAGTGGGATTTAAAGCAATCATTTGTCTGTTAGTGACTAGGGCATTATACCTCCTACTCAAGTCTTAAGAAGAAATAACCCTTATTTATGTTTTTTATTAGTATTTTTTATTTAGGAGTTCTACAATGACAAAAGTCAGGTAATTTGGTTTATAGTCAATTATTCAAAAATGCAATTATCACTTCACTTTGTGGAAACACCTTTTGTTAAATTCCGGGCAAAGGACAGAAATGCTATGCTACAAATGATGGCATTACCTCAGGTCCTGCATGTATTGCAAGCATATTCTGTTTTTTCACTTCAGTAAGATTTTCAACAACATTTGCAGGGGCTACATATATTATCTGGGCAGGGGTAAAGTATAGATTGGCCTGGTAGAGACTGATTCTTCAATGTAAAGCTGGAGGATTAGATATACCAGACATGGAGTTGTATAACTAACTATGTGATCACAATTAAACTTTTTTAATAATCTGAATAACAAGTCATACTGGTTTAAAAGAAATGCTGAAACAAGAGAAGGCTTGTGAGAATTATACAGGAAGGTTTTAGCAAAAAAAAAAAAAAAAAAAAATCCAACTATATCACAAACAGGAAAATATATAACTCTGATATTCCAAGCCTGACAAAAGAAAAACACTCCAGTGAATTGAGGGTTAATGAATTGAGCCCATTGAGGGTTAAGCTTTGGAGGGATATGTCTTCATTATTGCAAAAACATCCTCACCAAGAATATCAGAAACAGAAGCTCCCCTGTAGTACAGAGGGATAAAGTCCTTACTATACCCCCAATGACTCATGTTTGAATTGCAGCATGAGCACTGAAGGTACTAAACAGGGGTGGATGAGAATGAACAGCCAATGCCAACTCAACCATCCTAGAGGAAGGGAAGTAGCCTAGGCATACTGCAGTATCAGCACTGGTAGTCTGGAGGGCCCTGTGCTGCACATGTTATACTGCTTATCCAGGAAGATGCTCATGCACAGAAGTGTGTATCTACCTGCTGATGGGGCAGTAACTGTGGAGCTTGTAGGAATGTACCTCCTGAAGGGGCAGTAACTGTGGAGCTTGTAGGAATGTACCTCCTGAAGGGGCAGTAACTGTGGAGCTTGTAGGAATGTACCTCCTGAAGGGGCAGTAACTGTGGAGCTTGTAGGAATGTACCTCCTGAAGGGGCAGTAACTGTGGAGATTGTAGGAATGCTGCAAAATGGTGGGAGGTTAGGCCACCCTCCAGGCAAGTTGTAGCATACTTCATCAGTCTCTTTACAGGTCCCAGTTAGCTATGTGGTGAGAAAATTATAATAACAGATGTTCCTAAATGGAGCAAATGAGGGAAGATATGTAGAAAATATGTAACATGATTTAGCCAATTAATGTAGAGTAATACATGATTTGATTTGACCAAGTGATGTAGTGTTAGAGACACCACTGGTATTCTTTTTATATTACAGGACTCAGGACTGATTGTATAAGGAAACAGCACCGTTGAATGAGTTAATGCTTTTACCAAAAAAGCAATGACCTCAAAATGGAAATACAGACTGCAACCTCTGATGATGCAATTGTTGAGCCATTTGGATGGCTTATCCAGGCAGGAACTTCCTTTAATGGAAAAGAAAAAGAACCAATGGAGTGGATGCGATGGATTATTAAAAAATGATCTTTAGATATAAAAAATGGAACAAGATAAGTATTAAGGAAGGGAAGAGGCATAAAATTGGTAAGCTGATAGTTTGCCCATATTTGCAGTTAATTTGCTAATATAATACTAAAAGAAGCATTTTAATAGTTTGATTCAATTGTCTAAGCTTTATAACTGTGGTAAGAAAAGTATTAATTAATGTCATTTTAACTACTCCATTTTGAGTATACAATGAGTCCATTTCTTGTTTTTTTCTTTTTTTTTTGAATGTTGTGATTTCGTTTCAGTTAATGATTCAAAATTGTTATGAAACTTGTAGTCACAGAATTAAGACTTTCTAATTTAAAATAGTTGTAATTGTATAAGTTTGAATATGACTTGCACTATTTAGTTTCCGGGTCCTGTTGTGCCAGACTTTTTTGCTTCTTTGAATATGATGGCTACAGATAAACTTTGAATTTGAAAAAAAATGTACTTCAGTTTCTTCTTCTAGCTTTAGCTCACTGACAACCTTCCTTACTTGTGCTTTCATTATAAAATGCAGTGATACATAGAGGTTTTAAGGAGAGGAGTAATTTTCAAAATTGTTCTACTCCTGTATTTTCAGGCTTTTTTTAAACAACATTTTAATGGGAAGCTGAATAGAGGATAAGGATGTCATGTGTTAAAGTTGATTACATATTCAGATAGAGACTCCATTTGGGGGTCGCCAACCTGGTTTTGCAGGAACGTGATGAAACCTTAATTATCAAGATAGTTCTGATAAGTTACTGCAGTTAGTAAAATATATTTTGGTAAACCATACCTGGATGAGTTATATGAGAGCAGCACTGGCGGAAAAATACTGTCAGCAGCTCTGTCTTGTGTACTGTTCTTTGCATGAAAGATTATGATGGTCATCTGATGCACTTATATCACTCTAAAGCTCTGACCCTGTGTCTACCAATTGCAATAATGTATTACACCATTTCCTGCTACACCCAGTCCCTCAAGGCCTTATCTACATTTTTCATTTCCATGAGATACCAGCCATGAAACCACAATGCCAGCAGCAGAATAACTGTCTCCAGTGGTGAAACACTCCAGATGCAAGTCTTTGGAATATGTAAATATATTCATGATGGGCCATACCCTGTGGACCATAAAAAGACAACACCAAGGATTTTGGCACTCAGTTGCTTGTTCCAATTTCAATAGGTTTACCTTTTGTGTACTAGACACTGTGTTAGTGACACGACTGTGTGGGGATATTGATACCCTGTAAGAATGTAAAGAATTAAGTTGGCAGTTAAAACTTAATGCCTTACAGTCACCTGGTATTATGATGATATATTGATTTCTAGCATTTTAAGGATTAGAGTTGGCATTATTTAACCCATTAATTGCTGTTGGTTTATACTTATGAATTATTTTACTCATAAATATATTTCTATTTGGTTAACTTTATTCAGCCATTGACAACAATTCAGTTCTGCTGAAAGTCACCCCCAAATTTATTTGCCTCACCACATTCAGTTTCCCAAAGCCGTAGAAATAAAATCCCCAACCTCCATGCCTAGCTTTTCCACAACCATCCCAACATAATTGCCATCTCAGAGACCTGACTTAAACCCAGCATAAAGGACAATGAAATTCTTCCAACTGGCTACCAAATGATTTGTAATGATAGACTTAACAAGAAAGATGGAGGTGTAGCTATTATCTACTCTTCTTCCTATACCATCACCCCATACGCCAATCATATCCCAAACTTTGGCAACACTGAAATTACTACAGCTCTACTAAAACTCAACTATCACAAGTCCATATGCACAGCCACCCTATATATACCTCCAGGCATATGATATCCCAGTACTAGAAGGTATTCTCTCCTCGTTTTCCTCTAACATTAAAAATGAAACATATATTCTAGGTGACACAAACATAAATTGGGCCACAATAAATTCACAAGCCCCTTCTCACTCAGTCAACCTCTGCAATTTCACCCAGCTAATAAACTCCCCTACCATGCTTAACAAAGATGAGACCTCTGGCACCATCATTGACTGGATCCTTACATTCCCATCCCAACCTTATCTGAAACTCAGGAATCTTTCCAGACCCTCTTAGCGACCATCTGCCTGCTTTCACTGACCGTCACCCCTCACCTCTACAACAGCAACATCACTATATACACACTCGCAACTTTTCCTACTTCAACTCTCAAACTATTTGCAAATGTCTTAAACTTACTGGCTGAACCCCCTAAGAACCCTACCCCCTCGATAATGCCATTACATACCTTAGTGATCCATTCCAAACCCAACTCAACACCCATGCTCCTGTAAGAACCAAATGAGTTAAAACCAAAGCCTTTCTTTGGCTATCAAAAGAAACCAAACTTATCATGCTACAAAGAGATAAAATTTGGAAACTATATCAAAAAAGCAAACAATGTAACTACTTACTTGAATTCAAACAACTCCGAAACCCCATAACAAATAATAAACAGAGACCATAAAATATACCACTCCAAACTTCAATACAAGCACTCAACCAATTCAAAAAAAAATTCTGGGAGTCAATCTCCTCCCTCCTCCACCCTGATAACAAAGAAAACCTCTGCCCTAACCACAACCTTACTGATCTTGATACTGCCACCCAATTCAATTCCTTCTTTGTAGATTGCATATCTAAACTGTCCTCCTCTTTCCCCCACCTCCCCTCCAACCCCAACACCTCCAGCTCCCCCAACTCCACTGACCATTCACATCCCTCCTCCCCCTTCAACCTAAAACCCATCCCCACAAGTATTATAAAAAAACTACTCCTCCAACTAAAACCTAGCCACAACACACCTGATAATCTCCCATCAGCTTTCCTAACACTATCTGCTAACAGTATTGCCTTTCCTATTCCCATCTTAATCAACAGATCCATCCATGAAGTGTATGTCCTTTCTTTCTGGTAACATGCTTACATCATCCCACTTCACAAGGGACACAAGGGAGGCAAAATCACAGACACCTTCAATTTTGGGCCAGTACCATCCTTTCCCCACTTTCTAAAAATCCTGGAAAACTGTATCCAAACTCAACTCATGCCATGTCTGACACATAACAAGCTTCTCATCCCTACTCAACACAGGTTCTGCCCTGGTCACAGTACCATGACTGCCCTCTCCTTCCTTGATACCATAAATCAAGCGCATGACTCTGGCAAACTCGTATCTACTCTGTTCCTTGACCTATCCAAAGTTTTTGACACCGTCTCCCACCCTTTACTCATATCTCAACTCTCATCTCTCAACCTCTCCACTTCCACCTTAGTCTGGTTCTCTAGCTACCTCTCTGAATGACAACAAGCCATTCAATGGAAATCCTCAACCTCCTCAACCTCCCCTTTCCTGCACACTCCCATCGGGGTGCCACAAGGTTCTGTCCTTGGACCACTACTCTTCAATATGTTTATCAATAACTTTCACAGCACCATCCCTGACCCCTCAATAATCCAGTATGTAGATGATTCAGCAATCATCTGCTCAGCTTACTCCCCCTCTGAGCTACTTCTAAAAAGTCAATCAGCCTTCTCTAAAACTGAATCCTGGATGCAAAACAATAACCTGGCCCTAAACGCTAATAAAACTAAACTGATGATTTTTTCCCCATCTAGAAACTGCACGAGCGACAAAAAACCCATTCTCTATACTCAACAAGGACAATGCCCTCATCAAAATTGTAACTAATACAAAACTCCTTGGTGTTATTATTGACAAACTCCTAAAAGTTTATACCCATATCCAAACCGCCATCAAAAATAAAAACACCAAAAGCTAGGACTCTTATACAGACATAAATGCTACCTCTCCCCCTCCACCAGGAAAACCCTAGCTTCCACCTACCTTCTTCCCTCTCTTATGTATGGCACTCCTCTGCTAAACAATCTCCAACTTGGCCTACGATCCAAACTTGAATCATGCTACAATAAAATAAGCAAATGTGATACCAACTCAAAAAATCTCCCATTCCTGCTATTCTCTCCATACCCTACAATGGCTCGAACTACCCAATCACTTAATCTTCGTTAAACTCACCAATGCCCACATGCTCATCTACAAACCTTCCAGCTGCCCCTCTCTCTGTACCACATTAACCCCCTACATTCCCAACCGCTCACTCAGATCTGAAAACCAAAATCTCCTACAAATCTACAAATCCTCACAACCCCCCCCCCCCCGGCCACCTCCTGCTATCCTGCTTCATATCTAAACTATGGAACTCTCTCCCTCTCTCCCTTCGCAAGACACCTAACCACACCAAATTCAAATCTCTCTTGTTCTATCATCTTACTTAAAAATGGCGATGCTACTCTCCAACATAACTTCCCCCTCTAGCCATTCGCATCTCCACCGTAATCTGACTCACCTACTCCAACACTCCATTAAAACCTTACTAGACAGTCTCCTACCATACCTTACCTTAAACACTCTCATATACAATCTGTATCCTAACTCTGTATATACAAAACTTCCACCTAAATCTCATTATATGTTTTGGTTTGTACTTGTTTATTTTATCACATTCTAATTTTTATATTGTATTTCTCTGACTATGAAAATGATTGTATAGAACTGCATGTCTGTAATTGTCTGTAATTGTCATTGGAGCTTTTCTCCCTGGGCCTCCACTGAAAATGAGCTCTTCTTGGCCCAGTGGACTTCCCCATTTATCAGACTGAAATAAATAAATAAATACATAAATTGTACAATTACACATTTTAACTGGGATAATCGTTTGACTTTTGTGATTGGGTTTTGAAGTTTTGAATGTACTTGAATGCATTAGACTCTTGGGTTATCACTCTGAAGAAGTGTTTGGTTTTAAAGATGAAAGCACTCAGTTATTAAAAGCTAACATGTATCAGTTCACTGGTGGCTTCCTTTGGTTGTTTTGATAGTTCTACGAGCTATATATCTCTGCTCATTTTTAACATAGGTCTTCCCTAGGAATTTATTTAAACATTGCTTTGCAGACTTTTTTTCTTTCTTCTCCAGTGTCCTGTCATACAGAAGTGTACCACTTCATACTGACCATTTTTTTTGTGTCCTGCTGTCTTTCTTTCCATTATCATTTTTCTTTTTATTAAATTTCTTTCTTGCTTTGTGTCTTTCTATGTTCATTTTTTTCAGCAGCATCAGCTGGGGAGTAGGACATTTTGAGGCAGTGACCACCACATCCTTAACAGGTTAAAACACCAACTACTGGATGCCCAACAGTGCCAAGGTTAACCTCTCTGCAGGATGGCAAAGCTCATCCTGTAAGAGGGGAGGTAGGTGGTAGGGCTTGCTGATGCCCTCTGCTGTTGATCCTCTAGTAGATGGCACAGGCTTTTCATTGTGGAGTGGGCCTTTCCACATCCCTCAGTAGGAGGTGCAGATGCTGCTCAGGACTGAGATAGATTAGTGGTCCAACATCCTTGTGCAATTGGCAGAATCCCATAGTTGCCCAGCCAGGATAATCAAGCTACCAGTGTGAGAGCCCCTCCCCCATGATGTCAGCAACAGAGGTGAATAATATCTGGATGGGTTCCCTCTAGGACTATGTGGCAGGTTGTTCTCACCACACACTATCCCTCATCACAGTGTACCCCCTCCTTGTGTGTCCCTCACCTTTCAGAGATTTCATTCCATTCTTCCTGATCACCAGTCATCCACTTTCTATCTATCTGTCTGTCTGTCTACATCTCTCCATTGTGGCTCCCCTTTTGTATCATCACCTTCCCCGTCAGTGGTTATCTGTATTATCTTTATCCCCTTATTCCTACTCACATCATCATCTGCTCCCCCCCCTCTCTCTGTCCTGCTCTAATAATAAGGCTCCTGTTCCACCAAAAAAAAAAAAAAAGTTTCCCACCTTATGAGACTTTTCACATTCCCATTGTTCTTCTGTGTTCCTTTGCTTGCTCTTCCTCTTTTCTTACTAGCTTATCACCCCATTTCTTTTCCATTTATAAAATAAACACATCTTCCACTTTGATGTGAGACCCTTATAAAGGCTTTTTGCAGTACCTGTGCAGTACAAATATGTGTGTGTGTGTGTATATATATATATATATATATATATATATATATATATATATATATATATATATAGATATATATATATATATATATATATATATATATATATATATATGGCATTTTGATGGGTGCATGGACATGCATCTCATTGAACAAAACACCTGAATGCCAATAACCATAGGTCACATGACTTTTTATAGCAGATCATATTTGTCTGCTCAGTGGCATCCATTTTCACAAAAGCATGGCTTCAGAATGCATCACTGTCCCATGCTCTGTGTTGGTGTTTATGCATACCTAATCCTCATCAGGCCTCACTGTGCAATTTTGATTGTGCTGTTTATCATAGTGCAGTCTTTCTGAATACCCCAACAGCTCTGCCAAGGGATATTCCATTTATCTCAGCACAAATAAGGTAATTGTCATAGACTGTATCTGTTAACTCTTAGCAAGAAGGCACAGTTCAGCAAATTGTAATAAAAAGGCATTTTTATTTATAGCAAATCAATATCTCCAAGAAGTAGTCTGTGAAACATGATGCGGCTAACAGTCAGTAGATGCTAAAAGTTGACTGTGGTTTGAAAAAAAAATATCTGCTGATACATGATAATATATTTCAATTTCCGTAAGAACCAGTTTAAGGAACTTCAATGTATCCTCCTTAGATAAAATAGGGAAGTTTGCTTACAGCACCAAAGCTGCATAAAATATTATAAAAGTTATAATTTACAATAAAAGACGATGAAATGTTTCTGTTTTGCAACAATTTCTAAGATTTTTTTAAAATGCAACATTTTAGAAAATGTATGTGTTTCAAAATATGACTGAATAATACATGTAATCTGTTTACAGTCCAAGGCACTAAATACATGTCATTATGAATCAGAGATGCTGTTTCATATAAATTAGATTCATTTTAGTGGTTGGGAGTTGGCATACTGGTAAATGTGTTTACCTCAGATACACAAGACACGAGATTTCATTGTCAGCTTTGGTCACTTTCTGGTTATTGTCTAGGCATGTAATAGTTTGCAGACTAATTTACCTGACCCATGGTAGTGGTGCTGCGGTAGCGTTGTCGCCTCACAACAAGACGTTGTTGCGTTCGATTTTCAGCTAGAGTATCTTCTGTGTGGAGGTATGTGTGAATGGGCGTGCCTTTGTTGAAGGTTGTGCATCAGGGCTGGTAACTTGGCACATAAAAAAAAAATCCACTACCAAACATTAGCGGACCGGAGTTCCGCTGTGGCAACCCCTAACCGGGATAAGCCGAAAGACACAACAACAACATTGATGAAATAAGGCATCTGCATTCATGATGTCCAAAATGCATGGGAGCAGAACTGTACCAGACACACTATAAGCACAGTGCAAAAAAAAAAGTGAGAAGGACAGTGATAATAAAATTAATGCATTAACTACACGAATACTCCATATTTCTAATATTCCTTCTGTGAAGGATGTGGTTTAATTTTCTAAAAAATAAAACCTCAATATCTACTGTTGGTAAAATTAGAGATCAATGTAATTGACACTTTTTGGTAACCTACAGGCTTATCTCATGTCCTACACTGCCTAATGCATCCCATCACTCCATTGGTAATCTGTCTTTTAATGGTAACATTTGAATGAATGTGTTGTAAGAGGTGAGCATGAACTTTTTCATTTTTCCAGATATACAAAACATACATACTGTCACACTGGCTCCTCCATACTCAGTGTCATCTTTCAGTGTGCTGTCTTCATCCAAGCTCAGGTGATACATGTCAGTTAGCCAGGGCAAGCCTTTTGATCTCTTTAAAAATATGGTAATATAGTGGAAAATGCATCTCCCTTGCCAAAACAGGAAGGATTATGATTGTCTGCTCAACCTTACCTCCCTTGACTAGAGTGACATTTTTATACTATACGTGCACTTGAAGTTTGTAATAGAACTTTCATGCTACACATCACTGCAGCACTCATCTGCAGACAGCATAGTCTCTAAACTGCATTTGTTAGGGCAGCTGCTGTTTGTCTTACTCCTTAAAGCCCTTTTTCAAACTAGTCATGATAGGGTTTGGGGTGCCATTCCTCTTAACACATACTGCAGTTATGATTGATTAGGATACTTATTCCAAAATGCAGCAGTTAATTCTAATTTTAACACAACTGGCAAAACTATCCTAGTCTCAGGACAAGTTGTGTGGGTATGTATCGTATAATTATATTGACCACTTCTAAGATGCTGAGCTTGTTTTATAAAAGCAGGTCATACGTTTTATGTGTAGGGTGTAACCTATACGCCCATGGAACTGTAACAAGCAAATATTGGTTGTGGTGGCAAATGAAGAGTATTTCACCTTACAACTTCTCTGTTTACTCACATACTGGCTAAGCTACAGAATATGTGTATGTACTGCTTATGTCATATGTTATCCAAACTACATAGGAAGGGCTTTGTGTTGTTTTCTATCTTATTTTTAAAGACTTAGTTTACTGTTTTTGACTACGCTGCTGTTTCAGGTATATTGATTCACTTATCCACTACCTTTTTGTCAAATAATATTTCCATGAGCCTTCCTTTTGCCCACCTTGTTAGCTTCAGGCTGTGTTCTTGTCTTCATACGTAGAAATAGAAGGTTACTAGGTTAATGGCCTTAGAGTATTGGTAAGTCTTACCTTTCATGCTGCAATTTTCCCATTTAACAATGCCCATGGGTTAGAACAGTGTTGGCATATACCTGTGCCTTAGTGCATCAACAGACTGTTCATGTCCACAAGGGCCACAGGTGATTTCCCATCCATTGGTCCAAATTGAATTTAAATAGGCTTAGGGAGCAGCTTTGTTTCACATGAATGGGGAGTCTGTTCCAGGGAAGGGGTACTCTCTGAGACTCATACCTGTCCCTCCAAAATGTGTTGTTTATGTCACAGACAGGATTTAATATCAGGTAATTCTAGTGCTGCTTGTTTTGCCATCCATCAGGGTTGGATTGCGGAATGCCTTGTAGGTTAGGTATAGTTTGCCCCTCAGTAGTCTGTAGCAAAATTAGTACAGAACAGGTCTTTTCTGCAGTCTGCATAGGACATATTATTTACACCCTGCATTCTTTTAGTAAGGAACCACTGTGGCCATTCCAGCTGTCTTTCTTTCTTTCTTTCTTATTTTCTTTTTTTGAAAGATAATAGTCACTTGTTTTTATTGAGATATTAAATTGCATATGTCATGCCCTTTTCTGCATTCCTTCTGCAAAACAATACGTATCAAGCTCTTATAGTCTCTCTTCATATAGCTTGTGATTCACACCATGCATCACGTTGCCCTTTCCTAAAGCGTCTGTGCATTAGAAATGTGAGTTCTTTAAACACACAGATGCTGATACTGCCTCTGCATTTTGTCAGCTGTCTATTGCAGAGTAATAACTTTTTCCTCATGATGTCTGTTGCTGTGTACCACAGTATTCTGCCAGCTTTTCTTACTGTCCTGCTACAAACCATCCGCTTTGCTTTAGATCATGTAATACATCCTTCTTTGTTTCTTTTTCAAAATTGTTTTTACCACTTCCCCTTAGACTGTATTCTTCTTCTTTTCAAAATGTTTGATTTCCATAGTAATTATTTTTATGTATATTTAAGCTGACATGTTTTCAACCCTTTGTCCTTTCAAGCTAAATCTCTTTTCATCTTCTTTTCTTTTTTATGTCTATTTTTTTCTTTCATAAGTAAAAGAAAAAAAAACGTCTTCATATAGACAGTGAAAGGAATGATTTTAGCAGTGACTGCTGTGATGTAATACTTGTCAGCTTTTAATTTACAGCATACCTCTTACTTGTAACTTGTTATGAGAAGCATTCCTAATTTTGATTCCTAAAATGGTCATATTCCTCACAGTTCCACAATTCAGTGCTAAGAACGTTTTAGCTCATTCACATTAATTCAGCTGAAGAACTTCTGTGAACTTCTTAGTTGAAGTTATTAGTTAGTTGTTACAGCTGTTAATAACTGTTCTACAGTTTACCCATTTGTTACAAACTAACAGTGGTACCATTCCATATTCCGTAGAAGGCAGGCAGAGAATGAGAAGTTATGTACCTACCATAACGTTCCATGTTAGTTGTCTTCTCTCGCCTTCTTTCTTGCTTGATGGGTTCGGAGCCGATCCTCGGCTCCGACTCAGCACTTTGCTAAGCTCGAGAGTCACTTTTACCAGCTCAAGGCAGCCCCATATCCCATGATGCAAGGTGGTAAGTACCCAGATCTCGTTTGGTACCTATAGGCAATAACACCTAGCACAAAAAACTTCCCAGAAGGAAGAAAAGCAAAAAGCCTAAAGGATGGGCTATAAGGAAGACCAGACAACTAGCTGGTCTTAAGAAGCAATCTTCCATATAGGGAGAAAAAGGTCTGTCCAGGCCAGGGGCAGGAGGGAGGGTCGCAAGAAAGAAGGCGAGAGAAGACAACTAACATGGAACGTTATGGTAGGTACATAACTTCTCAATGTTAAGTTGTCAATCTCGCCTTCATTCTTGCTTGATGGGACCGCGTCCCTAGCACCTATATCCTGGGTGGCTCACTGGAACAGACTCTTGAGAACTGTAGAGCCAAAACTGGCTCTATCCCTGGAGGCCAAATCCAATTTGTAATGAGAAACAAAGGTATGAGGAGTGGCCCAAGTGGCTGCTGCACAAATAGTGTCTAATGGAAGTCTAGCCTGTAAAGCTGTGGAAGTGGCTAAGCTTCTGGTTGAATGCGCTTTTGGTTTTGAGCACAGCTGTTTTCCCCTGAGCTGATAGATTTCAGAGATGGTGGAAGAAAGCCATCTAGATAAAGTCACTTTGGAGACAGGAAGGCCTTTCTTATTTTCAGCATAAGAAAGAAAGAGCTGATTGGATTTCCTGAATTGTTTTGTTCTGTCCAAATAATATTTGAGTTGGCGGTGAACATCAAGATAATGTAATTTTTGTTCCGATCTGTTTGAGTAATTAGGGAAAAATACAGGGAGGTCAATAGATTGGTTCAAATTATTTTTCAAGGCCAACTTAGGCAAAAAGGTTGGATTAGTTCTCAAGGATACCCTGTCTTTGTGGAAGACCAAATAAGGAGGACGAACGGAGAGAGCATGAAGTTCTGACACTCTCCTTGCCGAGGTAATAGCAACAAGGAAGAGTGTTTTCCAAGAAAGAAACTTCAGGGAACATGAAACAGCTGGCTCGAAGGGAGGAAGAATTAAGGATGTCAGCACTAGATTTAGGTCCCATTGAGGAGGAGGACTCCTGACTGAAGGTTTAAGGAGAAAAATTCCTTTTAGAAAGGCTCTACAAAGCCTGTGGGACATAATGTTGTGATCTGCAAACCAGACGTGAAAGTTCGAAATAGCGGCCAACTGAACTTTGACCGTGGAAGATGAAGAGCCCGAGTGAAAGATTTCCGCTAAGAAATCCAAAACTGCATGAACAGGGGCAGTAAAGGGATCTATATTCTTAGCTCTTGCCCAACAAGAGAAGCGTTTCCACTTGCTGGTATAAATCCTTCTAGTAGAGGATTTAAGGGAAGCCACTATGATATCCTTAACAGGATTAGAGATCATAGGAAGCCTGGCTAAGGAAGGAAGTGGAGCAACCAAGCTGTGAGGTTGAGAGAAGGAATAGACCGATGCAGCTGACCCGATTGGTGAATCAGAAGGTCTGGCACTGGGTCCAGATGCCAAGGCTGCACCAATAGGTGACGATGGAGGAACGGGAACCAAATCTGTCGAGGCCAATAGGGAGCAATGAGAATCATTTTGGCTCTCAAAACAGTGGCTTTCTGGAGTACTTGTAGAATCAACAGAAAGGGAGGAAAGGCATAAAGAAGTCCCTGGGGCCAATCCTGGGTTAGAGCGTCTCTGGGGGGATGGCCTGGCAGTGGGAAGAGAGAAAAGAAGTCTGGGCATTTGCTGTTTTGGGGAGTAGCAAAAAGATCGCAACATGAGCGGTCCCATTCTAGAAAAATCTCCTCCACTATAGATTGTTTGAGAGACCACTCGTGAGGCATGAGAAAAGCTCTGCTCAATCTGTCCGCTAGAATGTTGGTTTTCCCAGGGATATGCGTTGCTACCAGAAACCGATGAGAGGAGATCACCCATTGCCAAAGTCTGAGAGCTTCTCGACACAAGGGGTAGGATTTGGTTCCGTCCTGTTTGTTGATATACCATACTACAGACATGTTGTCTGTGTGAACTGCAATTGTTCCCAAGGGAAGAAAGTCGTTGAGGGCTTGCAACGTCAAAAGCACTGCTCTCATCTCTAGGACATTTATGTGCAGGTGGTATTCGAACGGTTGCCACATCCCATGAACCATCCTGCCCTGATAATGACCCCCCACCCGATCAGGAGGCGTCCGTAGTGACTGTGGCTACCGGGGCCGGGGATACAAAGGGTCTGCCTTGATGAATCTGGGGAGAAGAAATCCACCATGATAGATGATTCTTGCAAATTTTTGTCACCAGGATTTAGTGACGCATGGGAAGTTGTTGGTAAGACCACTGGGTGAACAACATCCATTGAAGAAGACGCATGTAGAAGCGGGCCAAGGGAAGAAGGGTAATGGCCGCAGCCATGAGGCCCAACACCTTCAGAACCATTCTGGCCTGCACCTTTTTGCTGGCAAGGATGATCCGCACGTGAGTTTGGATATCTGAGATTCTTTGGTCTGTGAGGGTTGCTGACATCCGAACAGTGTTTAAGTTTGTGCCTATGAAAGTAATAGACTGGCAGGGCAATAAGGAGGATTTTTCGTAGTTGATTGAAATTCCTAATTGAGTGCAGAGATTTAGGGTGTAATCCCTGGCTTGGAGAAGTTGATGCCTGGTGGTGGCTGAAAGGAGCCGGTCGTCGAGATACGGAAACACCTGGAATCCTTGACGTCTCAGGTGAGCCGTGACCACTGCCATACATTTGGTGAACACTCTGGGGGCTGTAGTGAGACCAAAGGGCAGGGCTCTGAATTGAAAATGACTGGACCCCAGTTGAAAGCAGAGAAACCTTCTGGAGCGTCTGTGAATTTTTATGTGATAGTACGCGTCCTGAAGGTCTATTGAGCACATCCAGTTGTCCTTGTCTAGGAAGGGCAAAATTGATTGAAGTGTGACCATTCGAAATCTTGTCTTTCTCACAGACTTGTTGAGTCTGCTGAGATCCAATATTGGTCTCCAGTCTCCCGTCTTTTTGGGGACCAAAAGAATCTTGAGTAGATTCCGGCTCTGAATGGTCTGTTGTAACTGGCTGAATGGCTCTTTTTGTAGAAGCTTTGATACTTCTAACTTTGCAATTTCCCTTAGACTGGGTGGCACATCTGGAAGGGAATTTTTGTGAGAGAAAGGACTTTCCTCGAAAGGAATCTTGTAACCCTCGGATATGATCGACTGTACCCATCTGTCTTGAGAGAGGGAACGCCAGGCTTCTGGGTACAGTGATAGTCTTCCCCTGACTGCCTCCAAGGATGGACAGCCGGGCAACATCTCAGGGATGCTGGAAGGGCTTGTCAGAGAGAGGCTCTCTGCTTCCCTGGTTTTGTGAACCCCCTCTGCCTCTAGAGCAGCATCTGTTATTATTACCCCCTCTGCCTCTAGGGGTAAACTGACCACGTGCATCTGGCGTGACTCCCTGGGATTTACGGAACCACATTTTTCCACCCTTCTGACCCTTGGGGTAAGGTCTAGAGGAGGTAGAAAAACGGACCCCTACGGCAGAAAGAGTCTTGCCATCCTGCTCACACCTGGTCAATGTATCCTTCACTTGAGGGCCAAACAATGCTGACCCATCAAAGGGAGAATTTGTGAAGGATGCCTTAAAGGGATCTGCAAAATTACAGAGCCGCATCCAGGATTGACGTCTAAGGGCCACTCCTGTACCTGCGGCTCTACTCGCTCCATCTGCTGCATACGAGATCAGTCGCATGGAGGAGTTAGCTATAGAATTAAGGATTCCTAGCTGAGAAGCAATCTTTTCTTGAGCCCCTGCAGCCGTAGGATCCTGCACTACTTCACCTAGTTCTTTAAGGGTGTCCCTTTGGAGTCTGGTGAAGTGACATAAATAGTTCAGCGAACGCATGGCAAAGGTCGCTGAGGAGAACATCCGCTTACCATACCTATCCATGGTCCTAGAATCCTTATTAGGAGGATGGACTGGTACGGAAGGATCTGCAGGTTCCTTCTTAGTGGCAGCCGCCACCACCATGGCATCAACAGGGACACCTTTTGTAAGGAATTGCTTTTCAGAAGGGGCTGTAATAAATTTAGACAGCCTCCTAGGAACTGGCTCTACAGAATCAGGAGCAGCCCAAGCCTTTCGAGCAATAACCTCCATAAGGGGGTTGAAAGGTGGAGACACCCAGGAGGTGGAGGGTCGAGATCCAAACGCCTCTAGGTATACCGACTCATCCTCGGAAGGATTTATGGAGGGCCAGTTTCCCCTCTGTTTTAGGAGTTCTAGGATATCTGAAAAGGAGACATCCTCAGAGGGGGATCTTGGGGATCCCTCCGACTCATCTAAGTCGGTATCTGAAGTGGTAGACTCAGGGGAGTCCAGGTGTTTCCTCTTACAAGTCCTCTTGTGCGGAGGATCTCCTGATTGGTCAGGAGAATCCTCGGAAGAGGGGGTTCTTCCCAGTGGGGAAACCTGAGGCGGTGGATCTCTAGGTCCGGGAGCAAGAGAGATGGAAGAGATATCGACAGGCACTGTAGAGGGAGGAGCTAAGGAATAGACTGCTGACTGAGCCCAGTGGCCAGCACACTCTTCATCACCTCAAGGCCCCTCCCAGGAGATCCAAGAGAACCCGCTCAAGAAACTGGGACTCCTGGGCCCACCGAAAGGGAAGGCTCCGAGGCAGATGTCGGAGCCGAGCTCACCAAGGCCGAAGCTCCAAGGGGAAGAGCGGGCCGGACAAGGATCCGATGCCACTCACCCCCTCGGAGGAGACCAGGGAAGCCCGACCACCAAATCCCTCCAAGGAAGGTGTCGAGGAGGAGATAAGAGTAGATGCTGAGGGTGCAGAAGGGGGGGTATCTGCCCCTCAGCCATAGCCGTAACTATTCCTGTAGACTCCAGCTCCAAACTCTGTTGTAGAGTCGAAGGAGGAACTTGAAGGGGGTGTGGACTAATAGTCGTCTGTTGAGATGGACTTTGAAGCATCTGGGCCAGTGCCTGTGATTTTAATAATCTGCTTACCACCCTCTCTAAATCATGGTCAGATAACCTGGACGACCTAGATGATCGGCTCTGATGGCTCCATTCCGAAAGAAGAGGTGAGGCTGGAGCCGACAGAATTGGTTCCAAAGAGGGGGACCTGGACCTCTTCCTCGAAGGAACCATCGGAGCCGACAAACCCACTGATCCCGTTGGAGCCGATAACTTTTCGGCTCCGAGAGAAGATCTAGATGCATCGGCTCCAGCTGGAGCCGATGCAGGCATCGAAATAGCGGTGTCGGAGCCGGTCGGCGCCGACACCGAAGCCTGGGCCACATGGTGGTCAGAGCCAGTACTCGGAACCGACAACAAAGTGACCATAGGAGTATCGGTGCCGAAGATTTAGCCAAGGTCAGATCGGCTCCAGCCGGAGCCGATCTCGACTCCGACAAAGTCGGAGCCAAGGACAAAGGCTTTGGAACAGAAGCCTGGGCCTTAGACTTGGAAAGCTTCCCGGAGACGGTTGGCGAGAGCCCTCCGGTTTAAGGAGTCCCCTTAAAATGAGTTTGTTTCTCCTTTCCTGCAGGACTCTCTGGCTAAAAGAGTGACATATTGCACAGGAGTCCTGCAGGTGGAGAGGTCCCAGGCAGTATAAACAAGAAGTGTGACCGTCTGTCAGAGACATTTTCTGACAGCACGAGTCACACTTCTTAAAGCCTGAGACCCTCTGCTCTTTGGACATAGTGGATACAAAAACAGTACACACAGTCCCAAACAAACAATTAAAATTAAAGTATAAGCAGTAAAAACCTCACTCACACACACACACACACACACACACACACACACACACACACACACACACACACACACCCTGACAGGGGTGGGAGGGAAGGAAGGCCTGACTAAAAAATTATGAGGAAGGATAATTTTAGTCAAAAAGGGGCTTACAACTAACTAAAAATGAAGGATTTCTAAGAAAAAATAGTTTTAAAGTGAAAAAGGGGCTAATAGCAGTTTAAATTTAAACACTTACCAGGAGCTGGTAAAAGGAGGACCTCATCAGCGAAGCGGCAAACGAGATCTGGGTACTTACCGCCTTGCATCATGGGATATGGGGCTGCCTCGAGCTGGTAAAAGTGACTCTCGAGCTTAGCAAAGTGCCGAGTCGGAACCGAGGATCGGCTCCGAACCCATCAAGCAAGAATGAAGGCGAGATTGACAACTTAACATCTATGATTTACTTTCTCTTCATTTAGTGTGATCCTCAGTGTTCTAATGCTTGGACAGTGTTTCATCATTGCTGCCACCCAAAAGACTTGAATCTTTCCTAATTCATATTCACTTTTTTACAGTGTGGTACAGTGTAAGATGCCAAGCTAAAATATAAGGAAGCTACATCCCCCTTCTGAGCAAACAGATTGTATTAGATTAATCTGGAAAGAACATCTTGTTATGAATATGTATTACCTTGGGTCCTTTTCCTTGATTAATTTGAATACAGTAGAATTAATCTCTGCAACAATGAGTCCATAGCCTCCTCAATTAACGGGATCATAATGACAAGCTGATTTGTCATTAGTTATGCTCTCACCCACTTAAAGGGAAATCATAGATGTCTGCTTCCAGAAATCATCAGCCTTAACATCTGTCCACTAGGATTTGTTAAAAAAAGTTTGCTGATATTAAATGTTCTCACTGTACTTCTCAGAGAATTTGAGCATTAATCCCATCAGGTCT
>NC_056743.1:1730922018-1730947018 GCF_019279795.1 Protopterus annectens
CCCCAATTTTGGAAGAAAATGTGGAGGGTTTACAATTATGAATAACTATAATGAGTTGGGAGAGTGGCTAATAGTTAAGGTGGTTGCCTTACAAACACAAAGTGCAGGGATTGAGTCTCACAAGGGATAATTGGCTAGGCTTAAAATGGCTCGCAAGGGCAGTTAGCTTAGTATTAATCTATGAACCTATCAGAGTTATATATTACTTTTATTTCAGAAATGCATGTACATTCTCTAATTTTGTCAGTTGCTCAAGTTAGCAGTACTAATATTAAAAAGGTCTCTCTTATTTGACAGGTTCCCAGCTGTATTGTGTGGCAATTTTATATTTTTGCATCACATTTCTGTTCCATTTTTCATAAAATTGTGGTTTTCTGGCAAATTAGTGGCAAATCATTAATGACTAAAGTTAGAAAAATAATGGCAGACATTTGAGTTTCAGATTTCATACCCTTCAGAAAATTCATACTAATGCAA
The DNA here is from genome assembly GCF_019279795.1 of Protopterus annectens. Classification (NCBI taxonomy): domain Eukaryota; kingdom Metazoa; phylum Chordata; order Ceratodontiformes; family Protopteridae; genus Protopterus; species Protopterus annectens. The sequence continues at coordinate 1,730,922,496 of NC_056743.1, forward strand.
GACCTATTACTATTCTATTATCTTTCCAAGTTTATAAGAGCAATATTTAAAAATTGTCCTTATTTTTGGGCCTGTGTCCCACTTCTATGTATGGCTTTGTCCAGATTTTTTGCTCTGAGATTAAGAGGTATGAGTGTCAGAGCCATCACCGTCAGCCAGAGACATTTCAAATTGTGACATACTTGTTGCACCCCACTCCACCATGTAGTTGCTCTGGATGTGTCCAAGCAAGGCAAGGAGCAGTTATGCAGTGTAAGTGTGCGGAGTATTCCCCCATCCAAGGTAGACACAAGTATGGCAGTGGCTTTTCATCTGCCCTTGATTTTGCAGAATGTTCTAGTTTTCTGTCATATTTTTATACTGTTGATTTATGCTTCTTCAGAAAATGCATGCTGTCGCAGTGCCCTGTTGCTCTGTGTTTAAGTAGCAGTGCTTTAATGACCATCAGGTAGGCTTGTCAGAGATTGTAAGATGCAAGTAAGCTTTAATAAGCATACTGTTAAAGAATTACCAACGTTGAAAGCCTTTTTTGTTGTTGCCATGCAAAGAATATTTACATAACTAGATAACGTATAAGCCTTAGGTATTGAAATGCATATGACAGTATTCGTAATAAAGGACATGATTACAGTATTTTAAGAAGCTCATTACATTTGTTGGAGACTTGCAGTCATCTTTGCAGGCTTTACATGTAAGCTAAACAGAATGCCAATCTATCATGTGTGGTCCATAACATGTGCAGTAATCCTTTAAGCAATTTATTTGAGCTTGTTTCTTGTTTGCTGTTCATGTTTTACTTTGATCATGTTTTCCCCATGAAACAATTAGATAGTTGTTGTCAGGCAGCAGGTATTTTTGGATAAGAAGCATTTTTATAAGTGGGGGCATCACAGAGATTGCTACTTTCAGCATGTTACTTGGTAATTTTACAAAGCTGAATATAAATTATAATTGGAATTGCACCACAAGGAGAAGTGGTTTGAGTTGAGTGCTGCTTGTTTTTTTTAATACTTGATTTTGACTGACATTCCAGTAATGTATTTAAAAAGTAATTTATTTTTTCATGCCTCACAACCTTTGTGTTTCCATTTAGATATTAAATAAGCTGTCATGTAGCCAATGCATTGAAATATTTTTTCTTCTACACTTCATTTTGTCTTGACTGGACTCTCGTAATGACAATTTGGCACCCAGGGCAGCATATTTAATTAAAGTTCCAGTTGTTGTGGTTTTGAACATAGCTTCACCCCTTTCTAGTTGGCCACAACCCATTATCATTGGCCCCTCCCATTCATCTGTCTTCTAATTTGAAGTCACCAGCCGCCAATGATATATACATATATATATATATATATATATATATATATATATATATATATATATATATATATATATATATATATATATATATATGTATATACATATATGTACACATATATATTTATAGCTATATAATAGATTCAGATAGATTTTTTTCTTATACTGTCTGCTGATGTGATATTTCTGCCTTAGGAGTTTAGCTTCAAACTTGCCATTATTCTTACATTAGACTAATTAAACTATAACATGTACCTTCATATTTCTATCCAGCAGGGAGCAATACTGAGAGTAGGAGGCAGCAGCATCTAATAAAAGGTTTGCTGAAGAAGTATACTATTTGTGATTATCCATAACATCAGTCAGTAGTATCCAACTGATTGTGGAATTATACTTTATTATATGGGTGTTACTAGGGGATGGAAACCACATGTTCAGGTAGAAACTCACAAAATGATCACATGTGACTAAGGAGTGGTAACAAGTGTAGAGCTACAATTGAGGAAAACATTTGAGGAAAAGAATGAGATGACCAACATATCGGGTAGATGGAAACAATATGATCATGTATATTGGCATTTACAAAGTCCAGAAACTGCTGGGCATGCTTGCTGTTGATAACAAATATTTACCATTTTATATCTGCATAGGTGAAGTCACACATAAGAAAAGAATTTGGTTCAGTGGTTATTTTTTCTAACTGGTTATGTTATTCTTCATGCTTGACAGGGGTGATAGATGGGGTTCTGTAATTGGTTATAATATGATAATTAATTTTACTGAGTGCAACTACAACTTGAACAATTTTCAAGTCTGTATTAAGCAGAAAGTGGTGAGATACAACAAATAAATACATATAATCATCTGCAGCTGTCAATTGATATGAACACTTGATAACATAGTTATCACTACTGAGAAACCAGGATTCTGTTACTGCACAAATGCTGATGCATTCAATGCTAAGGAAGGCCTCAAGTTCAGAGATTTTTCTGCAAAGAATAAAGGCATTCAACAGTGCTACTTTGATATTGCCAGAGTGGACATCTGACTAGTTCATAGGTGTTTACTAGGCTAATGACCACAAGAACCTTTTTAAGCCTATCCATGCATCCCATATCTCTGACAAGTTCTGATACCCTTGGTAAGTGTAAGCATGGGCCTGGAAGATGAACCATTTACAGGTTACCCGTGTCCATTAGACACATAGGTGCCAAACCAGGGATGAATTTCTGGTTTCTCATTCAATTGTCCAAGTTGCACTTGAACTGGGTTATGGAGGAACTCTGTTCACATGGATGGAGAGCCTGTTCCATAGACAGGAAAGTCTCTGGGATACATACCTATCTCTCCAGAAGGTGCTATTTATATCACAGGCAAGGTTTAAGTCTTTAGAATGGGTAATTCTGGTGCTATTTGTTGTGTGGATATGCAGGAGGTTCATCAGAGTGGGATCTGATAATGCCCTGTATGCCAGGCATACATATCCCCTCAAAAGCCTGTAGGAGACAGAATACAGGGTTAAGGCCTTGAGGCGGTCTGCATAGGACATATTACTTATGCCCTGTATTATTTTAGTGAGGAAACTCTGTGGACATTCCAATTGTTGGCTATGCCTGGTTAGGTACATACCAAAGGGGGCACTGTACTCAATGATAGGTCTGATGAATGCAGAATATGGTGAAACAATGACTTCTTGGACTTGGATGCCATACATTTGTTTATAAGTTGTGCAATACAGAATTATTTCCTCACTACTGCAGACATGTCATGATCAAAGGCCAGATTACTATCTATGTGTGTCCCTAAGTCCCTGACTACTGGGTCAACACTGAAGGCTGTGTTGTCAATATGATAGTTACCAGGGACGGATGACTTCCCAAAGGACACTATTATACCTTTCCTTGCATTTAGTTTTAATTCATGACTCTGCCACCAGTTTTTTGTCTGTGTCAGCCCCACCTGGAGAACATCTGTGTCAGTGTGAGATTCATTGACAACTCCTAATTTGCAATCATCTGCAAATTTAGTCAGCCAGAGACCACTGACATTGGCCTTGACTTCTGAGAGGTAAATGCCAAAAAGGAACAATCCAAGGACTGATACCTGAGGGACTCCACTTGTTACTGGCTTCTTTGTAAATGTGGACTCCCCAATTCTAACTTCTTGGGTCCTGTCTGTGAGCCAGTTGGCTACCCACTGGGTGACATATGGGTTTTTACCTAACCCCTTGAGTTTGTCAACAATGCCCGAGTGGGGTATTGTGTCAAAGTCCTTGGCCAGGTCAAGGTAGGCAGTGTGAATGATTTTGCCCTCATCCATTGCTTTGTTGACCTTTTCAAAGAAATCACTAGTTTGATTCGGCATGATCTGCCTTTGACAAAACCAAACTGGGTTGGGTCCCATATCTGGAGGTTTACTATATCTCTATCGATTATCTCCATGATAACTCTTTCCATGGCTTTACATATATGACTAGTGAGACTTATGGGTCTGTAGTTTCCAGGGTCCATAGATGGCCCTCCTTTGTGCAGAGGGATGACTGTTGCCCTTTTCCAGTCATGAGACATGAAGCCTGACTGGAGACTACAGTTAAATAGTAATTCCAGAGGCCCTGATAGGTCATGTTTATGCTGTTTAGAAGGCATCCTGGGATACTGTCTGGACCCACTGATGCAGTGTTCTTGGTCTTCAAGAGAGCATTAAGGACTTCTTTCCTAATGATAGTGGGGGGAGTTATATTTGATGATATTTCCTGACGGAAGGTTGAGAGGGAGAGAGGAGTAAAGTTGGAGATGAATTTATCAGCCAGGAGGTTTACTATATCTTCTTGTTCAGTATAAGTGGCTCCATTTACAATGGGCTCTGCAGACAATTGTGTACTGCCTTTTCGGTTGCGTACATAGCTAAAGAATACTTTGTGGTTGTCCTAGGCCTGGGAGGCCAAACTTACCTCAAATTTGGCTTTGGTAGAATTTATTTGTTCTCTGAGCTTTTTGTTTAGTTTGATGACAGTGCTTTTATCCTGCTGGGTGCTGCACCTCCTAATTTTTGCCATGATTTTCTTCCTCCAGTTATACAGCCAATTGATTTTGTGATTCCACCAGGGTTGCTTGTTTTTTGAGTTATTTCTGTACTTCTTCCTGGTAAGTACAGCTGCCTTTATGCAGTTATTAACATGCTTGCACAGGGTTTCTTTGAACAGGTCTGCATAGGCAGAAGTGTTCTCAGGGTTTATGGGGGCTTGACATTTTTCCAGGTTCTCAGTTAATACCAGGAGGTTAGCTTTAGAATAGTTCCAGAATATTCCAGGTTTAGCTGGGGGTCCAGGTTTTATTTTTACTTCAAACAAGACCATTTTGTGGTCTGACCTTACCAGGGAAGGCATTACAGTAGGGGGGTGTGCAACAGTCTCCCATATTAGTGAGGAGCAGATCCAGTATGGCTGCACCCCTGGTTGGTGTACTGACTATCTGGTGCAGGGAGTTTGTGTTTACAAAATCCAGGAAACTCTGTGCATGTACTTTTGATGTCATACAGGATTCCCAGTTAATACTGGAGTAATTAAAGTCACCCATGAATATGGTATTGGGTTGGATGGTTAGTGTTTTTAATAAGTTTAAATACATGGTATGGGTTTCCTGGGTCATAGAGGGAGACCTATAACTTGCAAAGAAGTGGTATTGGATTTTACCTATGGTGATTTGAACATGGAGCAGTTCAAGTGCATTGTCCTGTTTGACCAGCCTTGAAGTATATTTATTTTTGATGTAAATAGAGACACCTCCACTTTTTATCCCTGCCTGTAAAGTAGCTGGCCTAAATGTGTGGAAGGCATTATAACCTTGCACTGTTGGTGTGCTCTCCGTGGCTTTAAGCTATGCCTCAGTGACCACACAGATATCAGCATTCTCTAGGGTAACAAGAGCTTCTAGGGAGTGGAGTTTTTTGTTTAGACTCCTAGCATTGAACAGTAATACCTTTATATTTTCTTGGTTTTGATTTGCTATGTTGGAAGTACTTAAAATTTGGCATTGCCTAAAAAGGCACTGTGGAGGGAAGACAATGTTTTAGCTAATATTCGAAAGCCTAGAAGGGAGAGGTGCAGAACATCCCTGGCAAAGCAGCGTAGTGTGTTGACCATCTCCTTCCATGCTGACAAATATTGCACCCCCTTAGAATGACACCAGAAACCAAGCCAGTTATTAAAGTCAATCATCTTTTGTTCGTATTGTGGCATCATCCTTGAATAAGGTAAAATTTTGCTCAGTGCTAGGCTCACACGAGCCCAGAGCTTCATGATGTCTCTCTTCATATAGTCTAGGGAGGTACGTATAAGGTCATTGACTCCCACATGGACTATGACTGAGTCATATTGGTAATTGTGGTCCAGTGACTTGAGTGCATACGTAATGTGGTAGATCCTAGCTCCTGATAATCAACAGACCGTAACTTTCTCCTTACTTAGCCTGGTGAGAGGGACATCAGACTGTCTCACGATGGAGTCTCCAATGACTAGAATGTTGGATTTTGTGGTGACTTGCCTTATGAGCTTAGAGTTAGAGGTTCCATGAGATGTAGCTCTTATGTGTTGATGTGGGTGCTGTTTTGAAAGACTGCATTTGGGGCTGCCGAGGGTATTTGTTATGTGTACTTTTTCCAGGAGGTCTCTGTGCTTTAGGAAGGTTACATGTAAGTGCCTCAGCATATGTGAGTCTATATGTCTGCTTTGAATTGTGTGTGATTGGTGCAGCGTGTGTGCTACTGACAACCTTATTGACATTAGGAGTAGTTTTATGTGAGAGCTTTGCCTCCAGTGACATTGTGTAAATACAACTCTCACATACCATATCAGTTTGCTTGAGAATTGACTGGCTGTCAGTAAACATGAGGCAATTTCTACATTGCCTTAGAATGCCCATATCCACCAAGCTGGTAACAGAGACAGTGGGATAGTTTATATCCATGGCAACAGACCCTTTTTTATTGACTAGACAGTTGGAGTGAGAATATCAATCACTGTCAGGAGTATCCTGTTTGCAACTTTGTGGACAGTGCTTGCCACTGCAATCTAGCTGTCCTGTGTGCAAGTAGGTATTGGAAAAATTTCAAATGTGCTTTTACAGAAAAAATGTTACTCAAAGTGTATGAATCTGTACAGAGCACTAACAAACACTTGAAGGGAAACAAATACATAGACCTTGAAAATTTAAGGATGTAAGTATTTAGGTAGATATTCTGAAGTTAGAAACAAATTAAGCAGTACTTACTGAAAACAAAGAATTAGCTTGTCAAGAATGATGAAAAGAGGGGAGTCACATGAATCAAAACTGCCTGACTACTACTAATGCTGGTCTCACTACAGCTTCACTCTGTTGGGATACAATGCTCCTTTGCTTCTTTCCTCAGCAGAATCAAAATGTTAGCACCAATCTGAAGATGAGAAGCAGATGAGAAGCAGGACACAACCTGTTTGGTGATCCACAGTGTTGTCCCAGATGATGCAAGGTTCTGAAGGCTTGTAGCCTTCTTAGCCTTTCATAGGCCTTGAATAGCAACTAGACAAATCAGGTATGGTAAGTACAGACACTCACTCTCCAACCAGAAACAGTGATGAAGCAATGCACTCTGCTCCTTCTCTCACCAGGATCAGAATATAAATATAGATTCCAAGCTGTCACCTATAAAGCAGTTTTTAGGCTTTCTGGTGATCATCAGTCTCCAGGAAATAATGTCCCTGCACTCCTCTTGCCAGGAGAAAACAAAAGCACTAATCCTAACATGACTACTGAGAGGCAGAATGTGGGCTCTCCAATAACTGGTGGTCTGGCAATAGATGCTTAAAGGTAGGATGAAAAAAAATGGTTTATCCTAAACACTGCAGTGTGCACTAAGCAGTTAGATATGAAAGTGGGTAACTTAAGTTTTAGCTGTCTAGAAAGTTAAGTTTTAGTGGAGAGCCACTATTTTTAAAAGAGTAAAATAGATTGAAAGGGGGTGGGAACTTTTGTATTCTGGCACTATGGAATACACTAGGATGGCCAATAAATTTAAATAGTTGAAGGGGGGGGGGTGATTTCACAAAATGATAATCTTGTGCTTACTCACACCAGCCAGTGAAAGGAGAGAGAGGGAAGGAGATATATGGTTAAATTAACATAAGAGGCAGGCAATTAGAAAGGCAGTGGTGTTTAAGAACACAACAGTGACTCACAAGAGACAGAGCTGTGGTCTCTTTTCAAGTTTTAATAAACAGTTAAAAGCAGATAGAAGTATATGTGTGATGAACCTTGATATAACCACAGCAAATAACTAACTAGTATAAGTCTGAAAACCCTTCATATTTCCTGAGTAAATAAGTAATTAGTATAAGTCCAGGACAACAGTTAATGGTATTGCCTCATAGCACCTGGTTCATCAGTTTAGTTTGAGTCTGGGAAGCCTTCTGTTTGGAGTCTGCACATCTTTTTTGCCTATTTGTCTTTTCTTCTGGCTGCAGCAGTTTTTTTTTTCAATGTCACAGAGATTTGAGCAGGTGAACTGGAACTGCTTGAAGGTGTGTATGTTATGGGAGAGCATGAGTATGCATGCGTGGGAGACCTGTAACTGACTGACATCCTATTCAGGATTTTGTTTCACTGCAATGTATCTTCATTATGCTAAGAATGGCTCCAGATCCCATGCAACCATGAACTGGAATAAACAAATCAGATGTATAAATTTACAGAATTATAAATCATTGTCCTTAAACAGGTGGTCTACCATTACAACTACTATAATGCCCTTACCTACACACCCAGAAGTGGCTACATCAGTGAAATTATCCTTTCCAGACTTCAACTGGAATCCTTGCTGACATGTGCATCTGTAACTTCCTTCTGTGTTGATACATACTGAAAAATTACCACAGATTCCCTTTGTGGTGCACTCATCAGCATCTGCATTTCAAAGAAAAAAAAACACTATATCAAACAGGAAAATGCAAAGTCAAAATGGTTCTCACTAAGGCAACCTGTGCTATTATGTCAATACTTTACACTAAAAAAAGCTAGTTTATGATACTTTTCTATTAAGAAAATGTGTTTGCATGTACATCAAAGAAATAGAACATTTTTCAATCATGTATGGTGACCATCAAGCAGCTTCCTCTCTATCTTGTTCCAAATATGAACCTGGTTACTGCACTGCACATCACCCCATTAAGGTCTTAGATCTTCCACTAAAAGTTAACCTTAGCATCACCTATTCGGGTAGGTCACTGGAGCTGACACCCTCATGGCATGTGGATACTTTCCATTGACTTGCATATATATATATATATATATATATATATATATATATATATATATAAGTGAATACTAGGCTAACTGCCCTGAAGGATCATTTTAAGCCTAGCCAAGAACCCAAGATCAGAATCAATTCTTGCACTTTGTCTTTATGAGATAAAGTCCTTAACCATTACGCCAAATGCATGCATGTTTTTATGTACATCTCACATATGGTTCGTCTGCAATGTACAGCTTGGTGAGCATGCATGTCTGCTGCATGCTGCCTACTGAGATACATAAACCCTTTCATGCCAGTCATGCAGAAGTTAAGACTACATGCACATACCCCCACACACACACACACACACCACTAAGGAGGGATGAGCCACCATTAGTCATTCATTCAAATTCCCCCTGGCAACTCCTGTACTGTGCTGACTGCTACTTGAATTTTGATGTCTAAGTCACACTTTGAGCTTTATTCCTCTGTACTACAGAGCTAGGTCAAAAACTATACATGTACAACTTAATTGGAAAATGGCTGTGTTGCTTTTCAAGTTTTGCATCAGTTATGCGCAAGGCATAAGACACTACTAAAAATAAAGATGCTTGGACACTTAGAAGTTCTTATAAAAGAGCTACAAATATGAATAACAAAAGAACTCATGCAATTATAAACTTATTACTTCCCTACTGAATGTCCAAAGCCAAAGATGCTAAATCAGGGAGCTGAATGACAAAATAAAACTACAAATAGAAGGGAAAATGAAAAGTCTAAGAAGGAGAGCCTGGAATAATACAAAGCAATCAACGGGCTGATTTTTCAAAGATGCATTTGAATAACCAAACATTTATGTTGGAGAAATGCTCTGCACCCTCATATGGTGGAAGGAGAATGTGTCCTCCAGATCCTGACAAATTATATCTTCCAACCCCAAGGTCAAACAAATGTGAAAAAGGTTTACAAATTTAAAGTTGCACAAAAAGAATATGTTGCACCCTTAAATGTGGCTATGCGACTTTAAAGATAAAATATATAATGAACTGGTCAGGGAAGGTTGCTCTGACCTCTACAGGAAAAGTACCTGAGTTGCAAGCTGTTGTGGTGAGTAAACCCTACCTTATTTTCCACAGGGACAGGGTCTTTTTGAGAACCAATTCTTCTTCTGTCTGTCTACTGTGCTATCAGAGTTTACATTAAACCAAATTATCCAGCTCCCTGTTTTGTTTTCTGAATCCAAAATTGAGGAAGAAAGGATACTCCATACCTTGGAAGTCCACAGACAAGTCAGTCCAGAAAGAGCTCAAGTCACCAAGGAGAAGAAACCAAAAAATAACTCAAGACCAATGTATTAAGACTCCAAACATCATAAAATGCTATAAAATTCAACCAGCTTAATTCCAAACAGTGATACAAAATAATCACCTAGCTCAAACAACCTTTTGCTGAAGTTGTTCAAAAAGAGTTAAATATATACAGAGAGAATCACTTGCTGCTCAGTGTCAAACCTTATTGGTTAGAGTTAAGTAAGCAGATATACAATAAAAACATAGAATATTAAAACATAATTGATTATATTTAGATTGCATTAAGTATCCAATTCTCAGCTATAAATTCATTGATTGTGCATATATAAAGCCACACTACAACTGCTGCCTACATTTTGGTATAGGTTTTAAGCTAGATGCGTCATTTAATCCTGGTCGCGCGTCACCTCTTAGAGCAGTAATCCACCTATACTCCACATATTCAGTCCTGTTACATATGTCTGAATCTCTCTTACTTACTTATACCAATGTAGGTGCCATTAACAAAAACATGTTTGGAATCTGACTCCAATATGTGTTTACATAATTCATTGGTATTTATTTGGAATTTTATGCAAGAAAGCTGCTCACAGATACACTCTTTGAGCTTTCTATCTGTCTTGCCCACATAAAACACAGTGCACACTCGACAAAGAGCTATATATGCTATATTAGTAGAGTCACAATCTACATAGCTGTTACTTTTATATACATCACCAGCAACTGGTTGTGTAAAATTATTAGTGCATAAAATATGTTTTTCAAAATTTGCACTTTCCACATGCAGACGTTCCTTTCTTCTGACTAAATCTATTGATGATTGTAGCATCCTGCTCCTTATAACATAATAGTTGTATTAAATTACATCCTCTTTTATAGCCAAAAAGCAGGACATTGTTCATTAATTCCTGCTGGCAAATCTAATGATTGTAGAGTATGCCACTGTTTGGAAATAATTTTCTTTACATCCTCTGTATATCTATTACATTTTGTGGTAAATCTTAACCTAAAGTTGTTAGCATGGTTAGACTCGTTAAGGAAAACAAGGGCTTAGCCAGAGATGACTGTGCTCCTATGGACAGTAGGCATTCATTGTCTGTTTGGGTAATGTCATATCCCCCTTCAGAAAATTCATGTACTAAGTGATCTAATTATTCAGATACTTGTTCATCACTAGTAAGTAATGTAGAATAGCGCAACATCTGTCCCTTGACAATATTTTTTAAAATGTGGGATGCATACTAGTCCAATGTAGAAGTGTATTTACGCTTGTCTCTTTCCTAAATACAGTCACACCTAATTGGCCATCTGGCATATTTACTAACCTGATATCTGGGAAGCTAATGTTATTATTAGAATAGGATATCTTGAGTTTTAATAAAAATGTGTTGTTTTGCTTAAGTATTCTACAATTTTGCACAAATCATCACTATTAGAACTACACAAGATAAAAATATCTTCAGCAAATCTTTTATAAAAAAAGATAGCACTCTGAAAAATGTTGTCCTTGTTAAAAGCATAGTTGCCTTTTCATGCTGCTAATAGCATAGGGCCATATGCTCATAGGAGGATACTAGACCCTAGGGCCTTTACAAGCCTAGCCATGTTATACCCATGTTCCCTAACCGATCTAGGTTAAACGATCATTAGTAAAACACAAAATCCAAAAGGCTCCAAAACCAAGACAAATCCAATGGAGAAGGTCACGAGCGGCAACTATTTTATTTGGTAAACCAATTACAACCAAAACAAATAAATTAATCACTTTTGACCCTTATGGGAACTTCACCAGAATATAGTTGCTGCTCGCGACCTTCTGCCTTGGATTTGTCTTGGTTAAATGATCACTATTTGCATAGTGAGTCTATATGACATACCTTTGACATAGCTGGTTATTTTGTATCACTGTTCAGAATCAAACCGATTGCATTTTATGGTGTTTGGAGTCTTAATACATAAGTCTTGAGATGTCTTTTTGGCTTTCTTCTTCTTGGTGACTTCAGCTCTTTTTAGAGAAGAAAGCAAGCCCGTAGCATTGAACAGCATTTCACCCTCAAGAATGACACTTGAATTAAAGGGTAAAGTAACTGGCTTCACAAATTGGTTAGCAAATTGGTGTCAGTTCAGGGGACTTCAGAGTGTGTGTGTGTGTGTGTGTGTGTGTGTGTGTGTGTGCGTGTGTGCGTGTGTGTGTGCGTGTGTGCGTGTGTGTGTGTGTGTGTGTGTGCGTGTGTGCGTGTGTGTGTGCGTGTGTGCGTGTGTGTATGTGTTTGTGTGTGTGTGTGTGTTTGCACAGGATAAAATAGACAACAGAAAAAGACCCTACCCACTTTGCCAGGGATAGCCAACAACTTTCTATTTTTCTTGCACACATAAAACAGAGTGCATACTTGACAAACAGAAACTATGCATAGACACTTCAGTAGTCAATGGATCTTAATGCATGATAGGCATTGTGCCCTGGAGTAGAGGGAGTGTTGTCTCTACAATGGAAACATGTTTCAGTAATTTGATACTGGCTAAAACATTTGCTTCTCCCCTAGTGCCTTTCTTAGGCACAGACGTGATATGGCAGGCATTGCAATATAGCAAATTTAAATTTGGATAATATCAGAGCAGCATTGTGGAATGGCAGGAACCTAAACAACAAAATCACTGAACATGACGCCTTCCTAAGGAAATCAACATTTGTGCAATTGCAGTACACCACTCAAACTCACCACTAGGAAATGTTAGTCAACTATAAAATTAGTGCAGCAACTAATTCAATCTGTACTGTTACCATCTTCTCTGACTCCCCACATACCCCTCCTAAAATCACTTTGGTCAAAGTCCTTTTGTGATATTAACAGATATGAGAGCTTTAGGAATTTGTGGAATAAAGATAACTGATGCAAGGCAATGTCTGCATTCAAACTGTGTGTTAGTTTACTTGTTATGTCTATTGTATCTCCATGGTAGTGTCATTTTGGATACTCTGCTGAGTGTTGTTTTTTGTCTCCTAATATAACTAAAGGATGACTTGTAATTATCCTTGATTAAGTTCATGACTTGACTTACTAGCCCTGAAAGTAGCTTTTAGTGCAATCTTTAAAATGAGGAATTTTAGATTTGTTGTATGATTTAAGAAACATTTATTTCTTATTGCAGAGTTTATTTAAGCTGGTGTTCTTAAACCTCATAATGTATTTGACTCTAGAAGGGATGGCCAGATTATATATACATATATAGACTTGTCAATCACCAACTGATCAAAAAAAAAAAACACTTCAAAACAATTGGTTTGCCAGGGCTACACTTCTCTACTCCCAACACACTCCTAATTATATGCACAAACTCCAAGATCGCAGTACAGTGGGGAAAGGAAACATTTCCTGATCCCCACTGTACTGCGATCTCAAACAGAAAAAAAGTTGATATGTTCAATCATCTGATTTTGATCAGATTACCACCTTTATTTTTAGCATTCAACTTGACAAGTTGTCTTTCAACAACTTGCACATAATTCATACACACACACACACACACACACACACACACACACACACACACACACACACACACACACACACACACATATATATTATATGTATAAGGCATCTTTCCCACAAAACAAGCCCTGCTCCATGTTATCCTTTTGCGTTTTTCTCTGCTGATACCTTTTTCTGTCTATTCTGCCACCCCCTTTCTTCCTCATTTTCTTGATGACACAGGATATTAACTGTACTGGTCCTCTTTTGTCTGCTGACGGTGCTTGAAATGCAGCTATAAGGCACATTGATGCACCTATTGACATGTGTATCCTCACGAACACTTCCTTACCTTTCTTGCGATGTTGATTATGTGAAGAGCAGTTCCATTTCCTACAGTTCCATGGTGAGATTGCTGCCAGTAATATGGAAGCAATAATTTACTACTCACACCTTTTTTATAATGTTTGGTCCATCCTGGTTTTCAGTACAAGTAAGCAGCCTGGACTGTGCTGCATTACAGGATTTGTGATATTTAATGCTGTGCCATATTACAAGAAAGGATTCTGAATGATTCCCAACAGCTGGAAATGGTAAAGAACTAATAAAGTAAGTGGTCCATTCATAGAAAAACTAGAAGCAACTCTGGAGCCCAGAATTTGGTCAAAATTGTCTGTTGTGTTTCCCAAATCTCAAATCTAGAACCAGTCTTGGTTTGACAATAGAAATATGAAATCATATCAGTAGAGATTTTTTTCATTCTCTACATTATTAAGAGGGAAAATGTCAATTTGACTTTATATCTCAAATAGAAAACAATTGTTGATCTCTTTGTCAAGCTTATTTTAATAAATGCAACATTTCTGCATTTAATTCAACATTTAAAATGTAGCCAGTCCTGTTATAGAATAGACTTTACTTCTACATTATAACACTGATGAAAGTTTTAAAACATGAGAAATAAAAATATAATTATTTTAAATAAATAAATAAATATGAAACTGATGATCGAACTCTTATTTCAGGCTTCAGACAAACATTTTTAAAGATGTTTGATTATTTCAAAAAAATGAACCTTTTTTGCTTTGTTACCTTTTGTTTACTTTCAAACTTTGCAGCTTACATTTGGATAAGCTTATTGGGATTCAAAAAGATTGTGCAGAAGCCATGTAAAGTATGCACTGCGGGCAGGTCAAATTACACGATTGTGGAAAATGCAATTTAGAGACATGTTTAGCTGCAATTAGAAATATCTCATTATTGCCTGATGTGCATGTCTATGAATGTAAGAATGTGGTAAAAAGCATGTTTTGGCAGTAATTACCCATGGTGGCCAATGCATTGCGTTGGTACAGACACTCCACTAATCACTCTCCCAAACACACACACACACACACACACACACACACACACACACACACACACACACACACACACACACACACACAAACACACTCCTGCCACTAAATTTCCAGTTAACGGGTGACTGCTGTCTTTTGGCCTTGTTAATTATCATGGCAGGCTATGCTTATTTATGCAGATATGTAATCCTCTGACTCACTTGTATAGTAAATCACTTGCAACAAGCATTTCCAGGGTAGAGCACATAGTTAGAATGCCTCCTTATCATACAGTTCAACTGGCTGGGACAGCTCACTGCAGGGATTCTTCCAACTATGGAAAGGTAATGCAGTGGGTCTATCTCTGAAGCACATAGTGGTGACATGAGGGTTGGCCAGTTATGGTAGAGCTTACTGCTCATCGTATCACTTTCCGAATCCTAGGTTTGAATTTTAGAGGTGAAACAAGATTTCTTTGCACATGTAAAGTACATTTGTGTAATAACTTACCATAATAATAGATGTCCTACTGATCACTGTTGCACTATTCCAAAGGTTAACTCACCACGGTAGCCTGACATCTAGCCAGCATACCAAAACCAAAACCTTCCATATTATCATAGTTCGGTGTATGACCTCAGCCTGTGAGAGTAGGGGTACATAAGAGGAGAGTAAGATCCTCAAAATATCTAGAGCCATAAGATACAAGTTCAGATAAGAGGATGGAGGGGAACTGCTCAACCATCAGTCCACAAGGTGGGAAAAGCCATAAAAAACAGAATTGGGAAGCAGGTAAGGATGCAATACTGTAACAGTGATCAGTAGGATATCTGCTGGTATGGTAAGTTCTTACATAACTGTTGTGCGTCCTTACTTAGACCACTGTTGCAGTATTTCATTACTGATGGTGATTCACATAGCTAAAAGTGGTAGAGAGTGTGAAGGGTGAGAAGTACAGAGAAGGGAAACATGTTAGTGCGTACATTTCATTTCTAATATGCTTTCATAGCAGAATGAATTTCAGGTGTCCTTCAGTGTGTATCTGTTAGCTTGCTTCTTGCCTAATATTAACAAGGGCTGACAGGGTGAGAAAAGTATAAGTTTGTTCTGAGTAGAAAGTTCTACCATGGAATATGAAACTTGTGCCTAAAATGGATTGTCATAAACAATCAGTTAGGAGATCTTAGTTAGCAAAATTAATACTGTAGTGTTCACTTCTAATTGGTTAGTGGCAGTTTTGTAATTGATAGAATGATGTTGATTTAAATGAAAAAAATGTATAAAATAGTATGATTCTTGTACCTCAAGAAGACAGGATCTTGAGTTCATAGTGTCCATCATACAGGTCTTTTTGTGAAAAAAGGTGAATCATTTGAAAGCTTTTTTTACCTTAACAAGAGTGGATGGACTGGAGACAGGGGAGCTGTTCTCCAACCCTAGCAGGATGTATCTGGGAAAATAAGTATTTAATATGGAAAATGTATGTACTCTACAGTGTTCTGTAAACATGTGAACAGAAGACCAAGTGGATGCTTCTAGAACAGACCTGGAGTCAATTGTTTTGAAGAAGGAACAAGAGAAGGAGACTCCTCTGGTGAAATAATCCTTCACAGGTGAAAGAAGTGACTTACTGTGATATGAACAACATAAGTAGATTTTGAGATACATTTCAAGATTTTTAATTGAAAATGGGGTTGTCCAATTTGCCCATCTTAAATGAGCCAAAGAGATGGTCTGTTTTCCTGAAGTCTTTTGACTTATCTAGGTTGAATCTATGCTATCTGTTCATATCCAGGGAGTGGAGAAGTCTCTCAACCCTGTTTTCTGGATTTGGAAAGAAGGTACGCAAATGAATGTCTGGTTGACTGACAAATTGTTAACCACCTTGGGCATGAAAAAGGGATTAGCCCTTAGGGAAGCACTATTCTTATGGATGTCCATAAGGGCTTGAATCTCAAAAACTATAATAACAGAAGTGAGGATGATGAGCAAAACTATTTTAAAGATAAACAATTTTAAAGAGGCAGAGGCTGCTAGGTCAAAAGGTGGTAGGATGAGTTTTTCCAATACAAAGTTGAGATCCAGGGGGGATTCATGTCTCTGAACTATCCAGATTTTTGCCACATATTATAGGTCTGTTCCTCATAATATTTGTGATTTTTTAGCAAATCATCAAGGATTGAAGTCACTAAATAATGACAGATATTTGAGTTTTAGACTTCATATCCTCCAGAAAAATGCATGTCAGATCAAATCCTGTTATTCTACTAATGTTGTAAGTTTATACGAGCAATAATTAAAATCTGTCCTCATTTTTGGCCATTTGTCCCCCTTTATTTTTGAGTTTGTCCATATTTCTTACTCTAAGAGATTGAAGGGTATGGGGGTATAGCTCTCTCAGTTAAATTCAGGTGAAGGATGCCTTTTAAAAAACTGATTGTCCTTGAATCTGGAAAGCAAGGAAGATTTAATGACATGCAAACAGACACAGCATATAAGTGTGCCTTGATGGAGAAATTGGCTATCCCACTTTTTAGTAACACAACACACACAAATAAGACAAAATAATATGGACACTAACATGAAGAGGGCCTCATTCTTCTTAAGACACCAGGTTGAAAATCTTTTCAATATGGAGATGTAAGATTTTCTAATGGTAAGTTTTCTCAAATCATGGAGCACCTGAAACACATCCTCAAAATACTGATGTTTGAAATGAATTAAGATTCTATCGTCCAAAAACTCAGGATGAGAACATCTAAATTGGGATGAATGAGAGGGCAGTTTATCATGTATACAAGTCCACTTTCTTGGTTAACTTGTAGTGAGTGATAGCTCCTGGCTAGGTATAAAAATGGGGGAACTAGTGTTATCTAGGCCAGCAAAGAATCATAAACAAGATTTTTGTTCTGGCCCTTTGGATCTTCATGAGAACCTTTAGGATTAGAGAGGAAGGCATATAAGTACTCCCTTTCAACAGATATATATGATATCCATTCTCCAAGGCTGGGGACAAGGAATACTGCAGCAAAAGAGTTTGAGTTGCCTCTTCTGAGAGGAGGAGAAAAAAACTATTTGATAAATACCGCCTCTGTGGTCTCTGTCCAGGAAGACCTCTCTGTTTAGCATTCATTTCTGAGGGTCTTCCATGGAGCTGCTTAGTGAGTCAGCAAGAATATTGTCCATGGTTGGATTGTAAACAGCCTGTAGGGATGGATTTGCTTTTATACCTTGTTCCCAATTCAGAATAGCTAATCTGCATGGCTGTTAGGACTTGCCCCCCACACACACACTTATTGACGTATGACATGACGGTGGTGCTGTCTGTGAAAATCCTTAGGAGTCCTAGTTTCCTTAGGTATGGGTACGCCTGACAGGCTTGAAAATGTTCATTACCTATACACTGATGTGTTCCCTTATCTGTTTGGGGGAACACTGGCCTTGAAGTTTCGTGAGGCCTGTCCTTGCATCTGAGTGTAAATCCTGAATGGGAGTAGGTGAACTAAAGAGTAGGCAAAGACTGAGCTGAAAGTGGGAAATCCCCTTTGCAACTTCTTTTTCAGAAAGAGCAAGAAAAAGATTTGGAAGTCAGTAGCACTGAGACCAAACAACAAGTCGATGGGCATTCAAAAAAAAAAATCAAATATAAGATGTTTGAAGTACAAAGTGAGAAAGTAAACTAGGCAATAAAAAGTGCTTGTCTTCATGAAATCAATAAATTCAGTCTATTAATTATACCAATCTACTTGAAAGAAGTTGAAGTCTACTAAAAGTCAACTATTCTTCCACTGTCAGAAAAGGTATTTTAAAAGAAAGAGGAATAAGTTAATGAAAAACACAGATTCATATTTGACATGAATTTTTAAGTCACTGAAAACTGGTCAGTGAAGGTGAGCATCATCGACAGACAAGAAGGAAATTTTAGGAATATGGAATATGCTCACATGACCATGAAAGTGGCAAATTAGAAGGAACCTACAGTTTGCCCCTGCTTCTATTGCAAAAACAAAGGCTTGATGTGCTTTCCAGGAAACTAGATCACAGTAAATTCAGTTAAGAATAATATGTGAAAAAAAACTCTGTGAAAGCACTAGGACTGATTAAGACATTTGCGGTATATTTTGTGGATGCATGTACTATAGTGGGATGCTTCATTTGGGATAGGTTCAGAATTACATTAGAGTCAATGATTCATAAATTAAATCAAGTACAGATAGATTATCTGAAACTAGAGGTGAGGTAGGCCTTAACGGAATTAAATGTACCTTGTTAATGACAGGTTTGCCACAGGCACTTATAAACAAAGGAAGGACTCTTTACGGCAATTGTTAAATCACAGGCTGCATGGGCTGAGGGGGATATGACTTCCTACAGTGGATTTAGATAAACTTGTAATTTAATTTGATTCACTCCTTCCAAAGTTGATTTAAGACACCTTGTAGTTGTACTGTTCATCAGCATAAACAAATTATTATCCAATTTCATTTCCTATCTTCTGCTTCACTTTGCTGCTGCAACTAAACAGCACACTGCTTTATTATGCTAGCATAAAATTAAAAATACTGCACACTAGTCAGCTTTCTAATACAGTTGTCGCTGTTTTATTCTAATGTGCTGTTTCTTTTTGACCAAATATAATACATTAATGCATATTATTGATTTATGAATTGCATATAGACACAAGTTAGAATTTGAATTTTGGTACCTCTGCAGATATTTTCAAATACCAAATAAAATTTGGTAGTTTATACATTTTTACTTTATATAAAATTTCATGCCCCATGTACATTTGCTGCTGTTCTAGACATCAGCACTAGAAAGTGTTTCTTCTGTCACTTAAGTAAACTTTTAGCTGTCATATCTTAACTGAAACAATCTACATGCTAGTGTATTGGATGCACACATCATGACTGCATTCGAGCCACACTGCATATTTGAAAAGATGACATCAGCTGTACCATGCAAGGCAGACGTGTGTGGAAAAATAACTTTTACAGCTATATGGGAATCTAAATGTGGTCAATACTAGAAGGTAAAAGAAACACAAACATCCATTTACATTCTCAAACAAAATCAAGAGAGTCTTATTGCTATATTTCCACTACACAACTGTGAAGTGAAACACTCTACACACAAGTGTATTATGCACATGCACCACAGGATAAGTCTGAATGCACATGAGCCACAATGCATCTATAAAAGCATGGCATCAGGTGTGTCATGCAAAGGAGATGTATGTGCAAAAATCTAATTATACAGTCTAGAAGACACAGTACTTAAAAGAACCACTGCAGCAGTCTGAATTCTAAGGTTTTAGAGTACATTTTACAGAGAATGATATCAGCAGTGTGATGCAGAGATGATGATGTTGGGAGAAGGGTCTGACCTCTCCATTAATAAAGACCCAGCAAGCTGCAGTTATAATATTAAGTTGAAAAAGTTCAAAGCAATGCAATCTAAGCAAGCTATAACTAAACTATTCTGCACCAACAGTTTACCCAGCCAACACTATGCAAGCTGCTGGTTTGTCTAAATTAAAATATGGTGTATGATTATATGGCATATGCCTGGTAAAGTATGCATTCATAGACCAAGATTGATGAATTATGGGATATGCCTGTTTACAACTTACATCTGTTGCTCTCTCTCAGTCTGCATCCAGAATGAAACAGCATGTGATTTCTTTCAAAGACTGACATACAAAAATAAGTAAATAGTTTTTGGGGTGTTAGTCAATTGGAAAGGAAGAGTGTTCCAAAGCAGCACAATTTATAAAAGGAGCAGTAGGAAACAAACATATAATGCCATTCTGAAATGGCACAGTGAATATCAAGTTTAGACATATCATGGGATTCATAAAGCCTACACCACGTTTATGTGTTAGTGTGATGTGGAGCTGCGTTAATCACATATGCATGCTGCTTATCAGACTTACATGAATACAAGCAAGGTTTCATGGCTAGCAACAGTGTTGGTAGCTAGCAAAACATGTTGAGCAGTAGGAGCACAGACAGTAAACAAACAAGCTTGGCTATGGACAAACCTGGTAAGCATGCTCGTATGGACAGGTAGGGAACATGTACTGAGTGCAATGTGAATATAAATCGAACATATGAATTCAGAAGTAAATAAAATGGGGAGGGTAAACAGCAAAGGCCACTACAATGCATGGGTTACGAGGCAAGAAAAGATACAAAGGGCAATGTGCACATAAATCAAACAGATGTAAACATAAATATGTAAAGGGAAATGTTCAATCTGTAGTAAGATAACTGATGTAAAAGTCCTTTTGTCACAAAGACAATTCTGTAAAAATAAAATGGTGCAATATATATGCCATAATAATTAATGGTGGTCATACTTCCTGAACAAATAAATTCAGACATGATATTATAGGATGTGACAGTTACTCAAATTAACATTGTAACAGAGTTGATTATATAACATATGAATGTCATTAACATACTGAGATGAGGTGACAGTTAGCAAGGACAGTACATACATTATGGGATATTTGCATTGTGTGCATTTTGGCAATATAACATGTTGTAAAATATGAATGGCTTAGAAGCCACAATCTCCTTTTGCAAGAATCAAACCCATTCCATAACTGTTACCACTGACCTGTGTATTATTCCACAGAAACAGACTTAACACATGTATGAGGAGGATCACCCCTGAAGGGAATTATGCAGTTCAATATTCTAATAGTTATGCAACCCATGTGTAGGTGTGCGTGTTGTTACAAATGTGAGAGCAGAGTGTGACATACATAATACCCTTGCATAAGGCATTTCTATTATTGTGCAAACAGATAAGAACAGATACAAACATCACACTACAATGCAATGCATTCCCCAGAGTTTGTATTGTTGGCATCTGCTACAGGAGGTAGTAAAGAGTACAGTGACAAATGAAATTAATGAGTGAATTAAGAAAGGCTCTCTGGTAATTAAATAAATATACTTATTTCCACACAATTGTGATCAGTTCTATGTCAGTGTTCCACCAGCCAAGAATTGGAACATGCTTGTGGATGCCACAGTACTCAATGCATACGTCACAGTAGGACTTCCATCATGACACTAGCAAAACAAATGTCTACTGCCATAAAATCCAAAGCTATGTTTACATGTGTTCATGAAGCATATCAAGGGATCAGACTGATGTGATGTAATGTTTGTTGGATGATGTCAGTACATTCACACAAAATGAAGCCCTATGCTAGAACTGAACATCAAGCTGTATAACTTCTCCAACTAATATGACTATTAATCACATGCACGACTGTGGACCTGTCATCACAGCTGTATGTAAAGTCAGTCAATCATCTTTACTTTATTTGCCCATAATTATCTGTTGAAATGCATGGGGAAGCAGAATTACTTACCATCACTCAATGTTGTCTTCGAACACTTGCCTAAACATTGAGAAAATCAGCACCACAATAGGATAAATGAATGTGCCATGGTATAAGGGAATTGGCAATTGTCATATTTGTGGTTATGTGAAAGCATTATATCAAGTGTGTGAATCAAGGAATACGTGTTCCTGTCATTACTTAGAGTTTTGCTATATGTCAGACAGCATTTCCTGATGTTAAGTATACCCAGACACACCTGTGGTCCCCTGCTGCTGTGACTCTGACAGTAGAATGGCAATTCTGTACAATGTGATATAATCCCATATTGGAACACATGCCTTACTTAGGCAACACCATGCATTACAACATCTCATGTCCTCAGTCCTGAGGAGGTGTCTTACCACAACTGTTATATAATGACAATCTATTCAAATGACAGCATCAGTCTTCAATACAACCTTTCCAATGGAAATGTAGAATAAACTCTTGTAAGAGGAAACAATATCTACACATGAACACAGCACATGTGGGTGACAACAGTGTTAAGAACTTATACACTGACTTTAAGGAGTGACGTCAGGATTTATTTATTTATTTATTTATTGACATTTGTTAACCAGGTTTGTCCAACTGGGCTTGTGGCCCATTTTCAGTGGAGACCCGAGGACAAAAGCTCCAGTAATACATTTTAAAACAAGTACAATTTTAAACAATATTGATATAATAGCAGTTACAGCAAAACAATTCACATATGTTGGGGTACATGCATAAATTTAAAGTTGCATTAAAAAGAAGCTAAGTAACAATTTTACATTGATATAGTTCAATAGATCAACAATGAACATTTTTTATTTGTATAAAATTGTGCAAATGCATAGTAGGCACATTGGAGAGAGGTATAATGAGGTACTAAGTATGGTCCTTTTAAGGGTACAAAGGGAAGGAAGACTAGGTAGGGTCATGGCAAGGGCAGGTTCTTGAATTGAGAAAATAAGCTTTCAGTTCATTTTTAATGTGTGAGGTGTGGGAGATTGAACGTAAGTCAAGGGGAAGTTTGTTCCAAGCATGGGCAAGGGAGTGTTTGTAGAGTAGTTTGCCTACTGACCTTTTTGGGTGGTAGATATTAAGTAATTGTTGGTTAGAAGAACGGAGGGTCCGGGATGGAATGTAAATGAAGACTAAGGAAGATAGAGATGGACAGAAGGAGGGTTTATAAAGAATAGAGTGTAGCATATGAAATTGATAAGATAGCAGAAACTGGGGAAGTTCAAGCCATTGAAGAGAGTTTAAAGAAATGCAGTGGTGTGAGTTGAATGGGGAGTTAGTAATGAATCTGGCTATTTTATGGTAAGTCTGTTGCAGTTTGTTTATAGTGGAGGACTGGATATTGGTAAGAAGTGGGGCAGCATATAAGAGGGAGGGGAGGAGGAGTGCCTGGCCCAGGGTAAATCTAATCTCAGGGGTTAGGAATTTTTTGTTCCGATATAGCAGACCTAGTTTCTGGTTTGTTTTTTTTATACATTGGAGTATGTGTAGGTTGAACTTGAGTTTGTCATCGATAATGACCCCTAGGAGTTTTGTGTGGGTGTCAGGTTGGATATTTGTATTGTTAGAAGATGTAATAAAAAAGGAGGTTTTGTGATGAGAAAGACAACGGGGAAGGAAAAGTAGAAGTTTGGTCTTTATGGGATTTAGGATCAATAGGTTGTGAGAGAGCCATTGTTCAGTGGATAGTAGGGCCCGTTGGGTCAGGGAGTGTAGTTCAGGAATGTTATTTGAGATGGATATAAGTGTGGAGTCGTCGGCATACTGAATAAGGGAGGATTCTTTGTATGAGGTGTAAAGATCATTGGTGAAGATGTTAGTCAAAAGGCATCCCAAGATGGAGCCTTGGGAACACCAGTGTAGTTGGGAAAGAAAGGTGAGGAGGATGAGAGCCATTTAACAGATTGGTCTCTGCCAGATAGGTAACTATTAAACCAGGCAAGTGTGGAGGGGGATAGGTGGAGATTTGTGAGTTTGGATAGTAGTAGAGGATGAGAGACAGTATCAAAGGCTTTGGAGAGATCTAGGAAGAGACAGGAAATGAGTTTATTGTTGTCTAGGGCCTCTGCAATGATATGAGTGAAGGAGAGGAGGGCAGTGGTGGTGCTGTGGTGAGGATGAAATCCATGTTGGGTAGGGGTAAGTAAGTGGTGTGTGAGGAGGTGATTGGGAAGCTGTGAGTGAATACATTTTTTCTAATATCTTGGAGAGGCGGGACAGAATGGCAATGGGTCAGTAGTTTGAGGGGTCAGTTGAGTTTCCACCTTTATAAAGAGGGATAGTGAAGAAAGATTTCCAAAGGGTGGGGACAGTTGATTCCAGAATAGATCGATTAACTAGTATAGATACAGGATAGGCAATTGAGTCAGCAGCAAGTTTGAGGAATGTAGGAGATAGATTGTCAGTGGAAGGAGA
>NC_056743.1:1730952018-1731077018 GCF_019279795.1 Protopterus annectens
TATCTGCAGCGTCGCTATTTTCAGTGTTTGCTGTTTTCTGGTCGATATTAGACCATTCGAAGTATTAACACTTCGATGATCTAATATAGATCCCATCCAGCTGGGGTAAAAAAGCTATAACCTTCCAATAAACTAGGCCTGCAGGTATAAGAGTACATCCATGGATATATGACTGTAAATCCTCAGACTATATCAAAGACATTAAGCCAGTATACACTTGAGAAAGAAAAAGTATGTCACCTAAGAGGGAGAGGCATAAAAGGATAGTGGTCCCCTCAGTAAATGAGGGAATCAGAAGAAATCAACAACGCAGAATGTAAGGTAGGAAGGAATACTGCAACAGCGATCAGTAGGATATCTACTGTTATTGTAAGTTTCTACACAACTGTTGCATGTCCTTCCTTAGATCACTGTTGCAGTATTCTAAACTGTTGAGATATTCCCAGAGCTTATGGAGTGTGAGGCATAGGAGAGCTGTCCAGTAGTCCAAAAAGGTCTTACCTGGCAAAGGCAGCCCTGGATTTCGAGAAGGCATCCACTCTGTAATGTTTGGAAATGGTGTGTACTGAAGACCAAGTAGCTGCTCCGACAATGGTTCAAGAGTTAATTCCCTTGTAGAAGTCTCCAGATAAGGCTATTGCACTGGTAAAGTGTGTCTTTCTGGAGAGGGCAAGCCTTTGCCATGTTAACTGTAGCAAAAGATAATGGATTTGGTCATCCAGTTACCAACAGTTTGTTTAGAATCTGGGTTCCATAATTTTGAATCCTGGAAGGAGACAAAGAGTTGGTCCATTTGAGAATATCTTTAAATTATCTAGGCAAAATCTTACTTGACTATGGAAGAATGTGAGCATGTTGATGACCTGATTAAGGGACAGTTCATTCACAACCTAAGGCATAAGGGCCTGTAGTTTTGAGACTCATCTTGCAGAGATGTGACCTACCAGAAGAATGCTTTTCCAAGAATGACATTTGAGAACAGCAGAGGCTGCTGGCTCAAAGGTTGGGAGTGTACATTTTTCTAACAAAGAGTTGAGGTCCCAAGCAGGAGGTATAGCTTTCCTTAGTGGTTTCTTGTGTAGTAAACCTTTTAGGTAATGTGTTATATCTAGTCTAGCCAGAAGAGAAGGATCCAGAGGTAGAAAAGTAGATATAGCTGAAATGTGTGCCATCATAGATGAGTACGCTAGTCCAGATTTCAGCAGCTTGCATGTTAGCCTGAACTGGGTCCTGTTCTTTAGACAGGCCCCATATAGAACATCCTTTCCAATTTCCTATATAAGATTTCCCAGTAGTAGTTTTTCTTGCTTCTTGGAGCACATTCTGCACATTCTCAGAGAACTGATGTCTAAAAGGAATCAGAATCCTAACATCCATAATGTAAAGTTGAGGGATGACAGGTTGGGATAAAGTGAGTGCTTCTGCAGTGTGAGCAAGTCCACTGTGGAGGAAGATTTCTGCTGATTGCCCTTGGCTAAGTGGAAGAGAAAAGGAAACCAGTGCTGCCTCTGCCAAATTGAAGTTACTAGTACAGCCTTTGGGCATTCTGTTTGCATCATTAGAAAGACCTTTGGTGGAAGAGGAAGGAGAGGATAGGCAAACAGATACCTCCCTTTCTAAGGATAGGATACTGCATCCATTTTTCAAGCTTGAGGACAGTAAGTCCTTAAACAAAAGAGTGGAAGTTGTTTATTGTCAGTGGAAGTAAATAGCTCTATCTGTGTCAGCCTCATTTGTGGACTATGTTTAGGAACATCACCCTGTCCAGCATCCATTCGTGGAGGTCTTTCCTTGAACTGATTAGACAGTCTGCTTACGCATTGTCTTGTGAGGGAATGTAAACCTATTAAAGTGGGAGGTTTGCTTTTCTGACCTGCTCCCAAACCAAATATCCAGTAGTATAGTTTGTAAGACCTGATGCCCCCACTTGTTTATTTACTACACAATGGTAATATTGTCTGTGAACACTATTAAAGGACTTGGTTTCCAGTTGTGGCTGATGGTCTGCAGGGCCTACAGTAGTACCCTCATTTTCTTTAGATTGACGTCATCTGATCTTAGATTTTAAACACTACCTCTCATTACATGTCCAGGCTTTCCATTCATTATTTGATGCATCTGTGTGCAGTGTCTGCCTTGGCGTCTACACTTTGATGTGTAGACTCAGGTTGAGATTTTCTTGTGCAATACACCATAGGATTTCCTTCTTTAAACATGGTATGAGATGGAGCTATGCATCCATAGGATGTGAATGTTGGGACAAGATGGGTTTCAAGTACCTCTGTGGAGTCTGGTAAAGGAGATCATAGGAATGGTAGCTTCCAAGACTCCCACAGCTCTAAGAAACTCCCTTGTTGTACAGAACTGAAGAGGTAGAAAAGAGAAAGTAACTGGTTAAGTATTTTACTTTGTCTGGCGATAGTAAAGTCTGCATGCACTTGGTGTTTAGTCTACATCTCAAGAAATACATATCTTAGGTTAGTAACATTGCAGAATTCTTGAGATTGATGGTGAAACCCCAGGAACTGAAGAAGATGTGAGGTGAAACTGAGATACACCAAGAGTGTCTCCTGTGATGGTGTCTATATCAACAGGTCATCCAATTAAGGGAATATCTAGATTCCTTGAGTCCTGTAGAAAACTATAATGGTTTAAATCCATTGTGAAGAATCTTCAAGCTGTAAAAAGCTAAGTGTAAAGCAGAGAACTGAAAATGTGATGAGCCAACAGAAAAACTCAAGCATTTCTTGAAGGCAGGGTGGATTGGGATGTGATGATTGGGATTTTTAAGACAAGAGACACCATGAAGGCTTGAGACAGAAAGTGAGATAACAGGGTCTGTACTAACATGATTCTGAAAGAAGGAACATGGAGAAAAGTGTTGATTGTGGAGTGGTCCACAACTGGTCTCCAGTCTCCTTTTGTTGTCCCGAGGAACAATCCAGAATAGAACATTTTCCTACATATTGTGGAGGTACTGGCTGTATCATATCATGCTCAATTAAAGGGTGGATGATGGGATAGAACATCTGTATCTGTTTGTGAGGCAGAGGAGGAGGGATGCCAACAGGTGGAGTAATTTCTCTCCAAGTCATTCTGCATTAATTCTGAAAGATAATAAGAGCACATTTGGCTGTGGTGATGAGTAGCCAGTTTGTTTCCGTGATGAAATCAGTCTTTTGGACATTGGTAGAGATGGACAGCGGGTGAGGAATGGGCATAGTTCTCAACTTCTTAGCACAAAAGCTCTGGACAAAGCCAAAAATAAAAGGGGACAAAGCCCCAAAAATGTTTACAAATTTTAAATATTGCTCTCAAGGATATGAAACCTGTCACTACTTACTGAATTCAGTCCTCAATAATTTGCCAAAAGCATCCATAAAACCACAAATTTTAAGAGGAATAGATAAAAAATATCAGGAAAAAAATTGAACATTCACATCTGCACACTTGACAGATATGGGAAGGGGGCAGAGCATAGTCATGCAGACATCTTTAGGTAGACCTAGAACCCATGTCTGGTTTATCATGTAATCTTTTCTGAGGCATTTTCCTGCCTTTACAAGAAGGCTTAGATTACCTACAAGCAAAAGTAGTGGCTTTGGTAAGGTAATTCCATTGGTATCTTAATACTAAAATAATAAAGATTTCTCTGCAGTCCTTTATAATTTTACCTTGTTTCTGTAAATGTTTGAAATGATTCACAGTTTCTTGACCAAACAAGAGATCCCTGTTTTAAGGGGAGTCTGACAGTTTTGTCTTAATATCTTCAGGAAATGATGAGAATATAACCATGCACACCTCCTTATCACAGAGCCTGTAACAGCTGACCACTTGGGAATCCTGAGCTACCATGAATAAGGCCCACTGCTTAGAGCCTGTTTCCTTATGGGGAGACAGTGTTTTATTTAAAATTTTCAAAATAGGCAGTAAGTATTTAGTCATCTGGGTCTAGTAATTTACAGTGCTAAAATTCAGAGTGGAAGTTGTATAAACATTTTTACCCAATCTGTCCATTGCCTCCAGTCTTTGCAGAAGCAAGACCATTGGCAGTTAGAAGCAATTTAGAAGGCATGTCCATGGAGTAGGATAACACAGATGGGTCTGCCACAGGATTCCTGTACAGGAATTTCAAGTCCTCAGGGACATTGAGGAATCCATCAGGCCTTTTACAGGCTGGTGTCTTAGAGTCAGGTGCAGTGGAAGCGGATACAAAAGCATCAAGAAAAGCCTCCAGAACAGGTGGCAGGAGGAGGGGTGCCGACTTCCAAAAGGCTATAGTAACTCTGTTGGACATCAGAAATTTGTTTTTATCACATTCAGAATGCTTCATCATATTAATAATACTTTCAGCAAATGAAACTTACTCCACTGGTGAATCCAGAGAAAAGAAGTCTTCATCATCAGAGGCCACATAGCCTGGTGAGAGGACCTGGGATGAATAGGACAAGGAGTACTCATCTTGGTCGGATCCAACTTTTTCATCTTCAGAAGAATTTTGTAATGTTCTGTTTTGAATAGCAGAAGGAGAGGGTACAGTTGAAGTAAGCTCTGTAAAGAAGAATTCTGTAATATTCTCTTTTGAAGAGCAGAAGGAGAAGCTAAATTTGGAGTAAGCTCTGAAAAGAATGGCGGCCTGAGTACTATAATTGCTTTAAATAGGCCCTGAGAGAAATCCACACACTACTTTATTTGGATATCTGGGGGGAAGAAACATTTTAGTTTTCTTTTTCCTGAGTACGATGTCCACTTTGATTCAATACTGAGCCTCTAACCTCCTGATGAACCTCAATGATTGATCCTGGGATTTCCTCTCTAATGAGTATCTGCAGTATGCCTTTAGGTCCTTCTGAAATAATTATGAAGAGTTCCCCCTTCTCATCATCATAGGTAACTTCATTTGTTTTGGACATGCAAACTTAAGATGCCATCCCGGCCTCTGTCTGAGTTGAGGCAGTGCAAGCCTTAGCAGGTTTCAGGCATAATGTGGGATCTAAGGTCTTAGAGGGTACATTCCAGTGTGACTGGGCAGCAGATTGTTCAGCCCTAGGCATCTTAAATTTTTTTCTTATGAATGGGCTAGGTGTCAGAGGTACAGGAGACTGCCACTTTAAGTTGGGCAAATCTTTAAGTACTGAGTTTTCCAATAGGAATTGAGTGACAAAAACTGAGTTCTTAATGTCTGAGAAACAAAAGACTGACATACCATACAATTTTTCTAATCATGCTCTCTCACTAACCAGAAAAGGTACTGGGAGTGGAGGTCTTAGTAGGGAACCTGCCTACTGCATTCACTTTTTCCCCTTCTAACTGAAATCTATCACAGCAACAAACAGAAATACAACTGTAAAAAAGAAAGGGAGGTTCCCCAGTGGAGGCACTTACCTAAACCAGTGAAGGCCAGTGATACCAGGAAACACATGTAGAACAGACCAATGGGTGTAAGACATGAGTTGAGACTGGAGGCAAGATAGTTTGAGGATTTATGCTCATACCTCTGCTTATGAACCCTTATGCCAATGGGCTTAGGTCACACATCAAATATATGCATCTATGGAAGGTTTTAACTTTCGTTCCACTTATGGATTTCTTGGTTATTTGATGAAATAATCCAACAGCTTGGAATACTGCAGCAATGATCGAAGGAAGGGCATCATTAAGTATATTGGAAGGATAACTAATGCTGGATTTACCAAAGAAGAGTATAATGCATTTTTTGTCTTTGAGATTTAGGTCATAATTAACACACCAAGCATTTGTTTGCTCTAGCCCTTGCTGGCGAATTTAGTAGCTGAGTACAAAATGATTTCTGTGCCCAGTTTAAAATCATCAGCAAACTTGGTTGGCCATAGTCTGCTGATGTCAGCATTCATGCAGAAAAGTATACACGAAAGATGTTCCACTCACCAGGCTAAACAAGGAAAATGTTACTGTCAGCTGCCTGTCAGGTGCCAGGATCCGCCACATAATGCACGCACTCAGGTCACTCCACAACAAGTACAAATATGACTCTGTCATTGTCCATGTTGGTGTGAATGACCTGAGACGTACCTCCCTGGACTACATCAAAAGAGACATGGAGGAGTTCTCCGATCTTGTAGCCCAGGCAGGTATGACCCTAGCCCTGAGTAGCATCCGGCCATCACCCATAATGACACCACAGTACAAGGACAAAATGATTGACTTTAACAATTGGCTAAGCTTCTGGTGTCATTCTAAGGGAATCCAAAATCTGTCTGCCTGGGATGACATGATTGACAGACCATGCTGCTTTGCCAGAGATGGCCTGCACCTGTCGCCCTTGGGATTCCGGATACTGGCAAAGGCTCTTGCCACCCCTATAGTGCCTTTTTTAGGCAAGGTTCAAATGACAAATTCACCACCATAACAGGTACAAGTAAGCAAAATCTGAGGGTAATGCTACTCAATGCTAGACATCTAAACCTCAAAATGCACTCACTCGAGGCACTCCTTAAAATGGAAAACACTGACATCTGTGCAGTGACAGAGACCTGGTTCAAAGCCCCAGAGAGCACCCCTGCATTACCAGGCTATAATTCATACCACACCATTCGACTACCAAACCCGGACCGAAACACATATGGAGGCGTGTCCATATTCATTAAGGATAGCCACACCTCCAAGCTAGTTGCTCAGCATAATGCATCTGAGATTATCCAAGTTCAACTAACTCTGGGCAAAACCACAATCCAGATTGTAGCTTGCTACAGACCCCCCACCATGCCCCAGGATTCCCACTCCTCTTTTCTTGATACACTGGAAAATATTAAGGTACAGCCCAGCACTCTAATAATTGGTGATTTCAACTACCCTACCATTAACTGGGAAAACTACTCACGTACCAACTCTTTTGCTCAACGTTTTCTGGAAATCATCAATTCCAACACCTTGGATCAACTTATCCACACCCCCAGCTATATCCTAGACCTGGTCATCACCAACATGGGTGACCGGTGTTCCACAGCAGAGGTCAGCTCCTCGTTGTTCAGATCTGACCACAAGCTAATCCCCCTAGACATCCACATCCCGGTCCCACCCCCATTAGGAAAACAACTGTAAAAAATTTCTCCAAAGCCAAATTCACGCTTCTTAAGACAGAAGTGGCAAACTTCACGACACCCATGCAGATGGACAATAGAGGTACGACTGCTAAATCCTACACAGATGCACTTTATAAGCACTTACACGAGTGCATGGATCATGCTATCCCTAACAGAACCAAGATGCTATCCTCTAAAAAAAGGAAGCCAATCTGGTGGTCTTCTGCCATAAAAAGACTCTACAACAGAAGACAGAAACTGTTGCAAAAAAGAGTAAAATCCCATGATTGGAGGAACTCCCTGGTCAGCCTCAGTAAGAAGCTGAGATCCCTCATAAAATCCTCCAAAGCTAGTTATGAAAATAAAATTGCCACTGATTCTAAAGACAACCACAAAGCATTCTATAGCTATGTCAAGAATCTCAATGGCGACACTCAGATCTGCTCTGAGTTACAGCACAATGACACTAAATATACAGAACCAACTAATATTGCCAACATCCTGGCAGATAGGTTCAGTGCTAACTTTACCCCCCTCTCACCCCCTAAAGGGCCGATCTTTATACTGGAAGAATGCAAAGTTCCTGTAATCACAGCTGCACAGGTAAAAACCTTACTCTCCAAAGCCAAGAACACAGCATCCATGTGATATGACAACATCCCAGGCTGCCTTCTACATGAACTACAGCATGAACTGGCACCCCACCTAAGTACCATGTTCAATTATAGCCTCACCCCAGGCTTTGTGCCCATTGAATGGCGCACCGTGAGAGTTATCCCACTCCACAAAGGGGAGGGGCACAACAGACCCCGGGAACTACCGCCCCCATTAGCCTGACGAGTCTCGTCTACAAGGCCATGGAACATATCATCATGGGACTCATAAACAAAGACATTGGAGATCTCCAAACTCTGGACCCCACACAGTTTGGGTTTGTAAAAGGCAGATCATGTCTCCTAAACCTGATAGACTTCTTTGAAGTAGTCACCAAAGCCATAGATGAGGGTAAGATGGTTCACACAGTTTATCTAGATCTCACCAAGGCATTCAACACCATCCATCACTCTGGAATTATAGATAAACTCACTAAACTAGGTATAAATCCCTATGTCACAAGATGGGTTGCCAACTGGCTTACTGACAGAACCCACACTGTGAAAGTGTCAGACTCCAAATCAAACTTCAAACCAGTGACAAGTGGAGTACCACAGGGTTCAGTCCTGGGTCCTCTCCTGTTTGGTATCTACTTCTCTGAAGTACAGACTAACACAGAAGGTCTTTGGCTAACTAAATTTGCAGATGACTGCAAACTAGGAGCCATAATTGAAACTCCTAATGATGTGGACATCCTACAAAACGGCCTCACTGAGACAGATGCCTGGTATCAAAGACATGGTCTCAAGCTCAATGCCAAAAAATGCATTGTCATCCCCTTTGGTAAAAACTCTGTACCCATGAACTACCACATTGGCGGTAGTCTACTTAACACCGAAAGTATGATAAGAGACCTTGGGACACAGGTGGACAGTAGTCTCTCCTTTGATAATCACATTGCCACAGTGATCAGGAAATCTTTCTGTGTGGCACACCTCATCACAAAAGGTTTCTCATCCAGGAAAAAAAGAGGTCATTGTTCCCCTCTACTCATCACTCATTAGACCCATTATAGAGTACAATGCCCCTTTTGGTATGTACCTCACAAGACATCTACAGCAACTGGAAAGGCCACAAAAATACCTCACAAAGAGGATTACTGGCCTCAAACAGATGCCTTACGCAGACCATCTCAAAAAACTCCAGCTTTACTCCGTCACATATCGCCTACTCAGAGGCGATCTCTGCCTAACATACAAAGCTATGTCAAACCCAGAGCTGTTGGACATGCTCCACTTAAACAAATCCCAATCCCTCTGAGCTACACGACCTAGGGACCTAAACCTTGTCACCACAATAAACAGAACATGCTGGAGAGATAGATTCCTGTCCTAGAGACTTCCCATACTCTGGAATAGACTACCTGTCTATGTCAAACAGAGCTCCTCATTAGCACTCTTCAAGAAAAATCTTGATGATTGGATGGGTAATAGGAAATTCACCCCAGGGATCACTTCTGTGGTTCTGCTTGACAGGTGCACAGGAAAATAATTTTCTTGGGAGGCGAAAGCCAGGGTACCTTTTTGGATAGGCTTGTATAGGCCCTAGGGGCAACAGCCTAGTACCTACCTATGAACCTATGCAGGACAGATCCCTAAGGGGTGTTGCTGGTGATGCTTTTGTGTCTACACAATGGTATACTTCTGCCAGACATATAATTCCCAATCCAGCAAACCATGGATACATTAATGTTGACTTAGGGGAGTGTTTGTCAATAATCCCAGTTTAGGATAAACTGGCGAAGACCTTGTCAACACTGTGGAAGGCAGCATGGACTACATGTACCAAATGAATGACATCAGTCACCATTTTAAAAACTCAGTGAGGCTGAGCAGGTCGTTACCTGCCATTTTTCAAAGCCACACTAGTGTGTATCAAAGGATATATGGCCATGTATGTTACTATTTATTACTTCAATTATAATATACTCCATAGCTTAAAATAACATTAATGAGAATAATAGATCTGTAATTCTCAGGGTCAGTAGAAGAGCCACCTTTATGGAAGCAGACCACAACAGCTAGTCTCCATAAAGTAGGGATGTAACTAGTGCAGAGATTTGCATTGATGAGTTAATGGTGGGGGGCTGCAAGATGGGACTTAGCACCTCTCAGCATAAATTAAGGGATATTATCAGGTCCATGGAATTGGTATTTTTAACTTTGTAAAAACAAAAAGCACATGGTCTAAAGTGATTTCAGGAAGGGACCTAGGAGGAGAATTGGGAGTGGGACAGATGGGACGGTGAGCAAGGTGAAGCTGGAAGAGAATTTGACAGCAAAAACATTAGAAAGTTTGTCCTCAGGGTTAGAGAAGGAGGCACCATTAGAGTTGGATACAGTAAATAATTGCTTAGTTCTAATTTTCATACTATAGCTGAAGAACATCTTACAGTTGTATTTTAAATTAGTTGCAACCCCAAGTTTCTAGTTTGCCTCATATGTCCTAATGGAAAGTTTGAAGGACTTATTTTTAAATTCATTTTATAATGATAAAATGGGTATCTTTTAATACAGGTCCCCTTCAGATAGTCAAACTTTTGAAAGCTCGACTTTCATATGGCCGAGACGATGTGATTGAGTTTTTAAAAACTTTAACGGTCTGAATGGAGATCTCCATACAGCACGGAACGGGGAAGTTTCCCATTTTGGCAATGTAGTGTGATCTTAGAGTTGGTATATTTAAGTAGCGGGGGGTGTGGGGGGGTGCAGGAGGGCTTACCGCCCTGACAGACACATAGATTTTTTTTTTGTTTGTTGTATTTTTTTTTGTTACATGATCGATGTTTCAAATGTTAGATCATATGGTCTTGGCCATATGAAAGTCGATCATTTGAGATTTCAATCATGTAAAGTAGACCCATACATACATCTCTCTCTCTCTCTCTCTCTCTCCATACATAATATATATATATATATATATATACACATATCTTTGTGCATCTATTATTTTTTCTGGTACCGTCTGTTGATGGGATATTTCTACTATATGGGTTTAGTTATAAACTTGCCATTATGCCTACATTGCACTATAAAAGATGCCTTCATATATCTATCCAGCAGAGAGTAATACTTAGAGGAGGACATAGTAGCCTCTAATACAAATTTTGCTGGGGACATATACTATTTGTGATTATCTATAACATCAGTTAATAGTATGCAAAATATGGGTGTTACTAGGGGATGTAAACCACATGTTAAGGTAGAAACTCACAGGATGGTCAGATGTGACTAAGGAGTGGTAACAACTGACGAAAACATTTTAGGAAAAGGGCGAGTTGATCAACATATCAGGTAGATGGGAACAATCTTATTGTGTATATTGGCATTTACAAAGTCCAGAAACTGCTTGGCATGCTTGCTATTGACAATAAATGTTTATCAGTTTACATTTGCATAGATAAAGTCAAGCATAAGAAAATAATTTGGTTCAGTGGTTATCTTTTCAAACTGGTTATGTTATTCCTCATGTTTTAAAGGGGTACTAGATGGGGTTCTATAACTGCATATAATATAATAATTAATTTCACTACAACTACAACTTGAACCATTTCTAAGTCTGTATTATGCAGAAAGTGGTGAGATATAATAAATAAGTATATATAATCTTCTGCAGTTGCCAATTGATGTGAACACTTGATAGCCATTTTACCATGGAAAATCAAGAGTGCCATCACTGCTATGGAACCAGGTTTCTATTATTGCACAAATGCTGATGTCTTCAATGCTAAGGAAGGCCTCAAGTTCAGAGATTTTGATGCAAAGTATCAAGGCATTCAACA
This sequence comes from Protopterus annectens, assembly GCF_019279795.1. Taxonomy (NCBI): domain Eukaryota; kingdom Metazoa; phylum Chordata; order Ceratodontiformes; family Protopteridae; genus Protopterus; species Protopterus annectens. Next base: position 1,730,963,515 of record NC_056743.1, read on the forward strand.
GTGCTACTTTGATATTACCAGGGTGGATAACTAACTAGTATAATTCTGACACACCTTCATATTACCAGAGTAAATAACTAACTAGTAGAAGTCCAGGACAGCAGTTAATGCTACTGGCACACATAACCTGATTCACCAGTTTAGTTTGAGTCTGGGAGGCCTTCTGTTTGCAGTTTGCATATCCTTTTGTGCTTATTTGTCTTTTCTTCTGGGTGCAGCATTTTTTCAACATCCTAGAGATGTACAGCACATGAATTGGAGATCCTTTGAACTGCCTGAAGGTGTGTATGTTATGGGAAAGCAGGAGTGTGCATGTGTGTGTGTGAGATCTGTAACTGACTGGCATCCTATTTAGGATTTTGTTTTACTGCAATGTATTTTCTCAATACTAAGAATGTCTCCAGATCCCATGCAACCACCAAATGGATACAACAGGTTATCAGAAAATGAAGGAATGAACAAATAAATAATGCAAACAGATGATGACATTTGTTGCAGATGTATGACATTACAAAATTATAAAGCTGTGTCCTTAAACAGGTGGTCTACCTTTACAACTACTATAATACTCTCACCTGCACATCCAGATGTGGCTACTTCAGTGAAATTATCCTTTCCAGACTTCAACTGGAATCCTTGTTGACATGTGCATGTGTAACTTCCTTCTGTGTTGCTACATACTGATAAGTTACCACAGATTCCCATTGTAGTGCATTCATCAACATCTGCATTTCAAAGAAACAAAAAAGAAACACTGCATATAAAATAGGAAAATGCAAAGTCAAAATGTTTCACACCAAGGCATCCTGCATTATAGTGTCAGCACTTTAAACATAAAAACATATAAACAAAATAGTTAATCATACGTGTCTGTTAAGAAAATGTGTTTGCATGTATATCAAAGAAATAGAACATTTTTTAATCATGCCTGGACCATCAAGCACGTTCATCTCTATCTTGTTTCAAATATGAACCTGGTTACTGGACTGCACATCACCCCATTAAGGTCTTAGACTCCCCACTGAAAGTTAGCCTAAGCAGCACCTATTCGGTAGCTCACTGGTGCTGGCACTGTCATGGTGTGTGGAAACTTTCCCTTGCCTTACAGGTTCATAAGTGAATACTAGGCTAACTGCCCTAAAGGACCACTTTAAGCCTAGCCAAGGACCCAAGGTCAGAATCAAACCCTGTATTTTGTGTCTATGAGGTAAAGACCTTAACCATTATTTAGTTCCACAATGAAAGGTGCACCACTGACTGCAATAAACTTATGGAGATAGTGAAAATCAAACAATTTATTCACAAGAACACAGATTCTGGAAAGTAAGTGCTTTCACGTCCTTACAACGCTTCCTCAGACTTCAATGAAATCCAAATGAATACATTCCTTTAAATACACATTTCAAAAAGCAGCTGTAATTGATCCATGTAATTAGTGTGATTAAAGGACCAGTCAGAAAAACACTAACATTACCAGCAACATCTGTAAAAGACAGTAAAATATGCACGAAGGTGCAAGAATAAAACATGTAAAATCTATTACATAGTCTACACACTAAAATGTTAAAAATACTATGAATACTAATGCATAAAAATTATACATAAATAAGAAACATGGTCAATGCTTTAGTGGTTTGGAGGCCAAAAATGGTTTCAACGTAATTTTATCATTTAGCCCATATTTATGTGCCTGTAATCTCAGTATCCATTTATTTTCAATCTCCTCCGTGTGGCCTCTGATATTACCTAACCTATTTGATTTCATAACTAACTGTAAAACCCTGAAATTAAAACTGTGTTGTGAACCATATTCCAATATACTTAGCTAGAGCATTATTGGTGTTTTCCTTATTAATTGCATATAAATGCTCCCTTATTCGTTCACGCAGGGTTCTATTGGTCTTCCCAACATAGAACAACCTGCATACTTGACATTGAGCTACATAAACTAAATCCGTAGTCCTGCAATCTGCATAGCCTTTGAATGAATAAATCTGACTGTGTATTTGTGGAAGGTGCTTTACTTGGCAAGAAGTTTTCTTCTTTTGTTCATACCTTAACCATTATGCCAAACCCACCCCTGCAACAGCCTGACATGCCTCAAAAGATGCATACATGTTTTTATGTAGATGTTACATACAGCTAACCTGCAATGCACAGCTTGGTGAGCATGCATGTCTCTCAGGATGTCTGCTGCATGCTGCCTTCTGAGATACATAAACCCTTTCATGCCAGTCACACAGAAGGTAAAGACTGCATGCACATATGCACGCATACACACAAGCATGTGCACGTCCACACACACACGCACACACACACACACACCACACACACACACACACACACACACACACACACACACACACACACACACACACACATGCATACACAGCTATATATATAAACTCACATATGCATAAACACATCTAAATATGAGTTTGAGTTTTCAGACACTCAAAATTCATATGGACAAGACCATATAAATGATTTTCTGAAAACTCAAAGCTTTTGAATAGAGATAGTGGTACAATGAGGATTAGGGAATTTAGCTTTTTTCCCACTGTAGTGGAATCTTGGACTTTGCATATATAATGTGCAACGAGGGCTTGACTCCTTGAAAATGCAGAAAAAGAGTAGATTTCTGTTCCTTTCCAAAGTTCAAGTTTTTGGAAAATCATTCATATCCCGTCCATATGAATTTCACGTTTCTGAAAACTTGAGCTTCTGATAGGGACCCAAAAAGATACACACACACACAGCTACAGTTATCCCACTCCACAAGGGGGGATCCACCTTGGATCCTGGGAACTACCGCCCCATCAGTCTGACGAGCCTGATCTGCAAGACCATGGAATGTATTATCATGGAACTTATAAACAAAAAAATTGGAAACCTTCAAACACTGGACCCCACCCATTTTGGGTTCATGAAGGGCTGATCTTGTCTCCTGAACCTGATTGACTTCTTTGAATCAGTCTCCAGAGCTGTGGACGAGGGTAAGGCAGTCCACATGGCCTATCTGAACCTCGCCAAGGCCTTCATCACCATCCCCCACTCCGGAATCATAGATAAACGTACTAAGCTGGGCATTAATTGCTACATCACTCGATGGGTTGACAAGTGGCTTACTGACAGAACCCACACTGTAAAAGTAGCCGACTCCAAATACAGCTCCAGACAAGTGACAAGTGGAGTACTTCAGGGTTCAGTCCTGGGACTGCTCTTGTTTGGCATCTACTTCTCTGAAGTACAGGCCAACACTAAGGGACTCTGACTAACAAAGTTTGCAGATGACTGCAAACTGGGAGCCATTATTAAATCCCCAAATGATGTGGATATTCTAGAAAAGAGCCTTACAGAAACAGATGCTTGGTGCCAGAGACATGGGCTCAAGCTCAATGCCAAGAAATGTATAGTTATCCCCTTTGGGAAAAAACATGTACCCATGCATTATCACATAGGTGGAAGTACACTAAACACCAAAAGTGTGATAAGAGACTTAGGGACACAGGTGGACAGTGGTCTCACCTTTGATAACCACATCCCACAACAGTCAGGAAATCCTTCTTTGTGGCACACCTCATCACTAAGGGCTTTTCATGCAGAAAAAAGGAGGTTATTGTCCCATTGTACTCATCCCTCATTAGACCCATTATAGAATACAACCCCCTGTTTAGTATGTACATCTCAAGACATCTTGAACAACTGGAAAGGCCGCAGAAATACCTCACTAAAAGAATCACAGGCCTAAAGCAGATGCCCTATGCTGACTGTCTAAAAAAACTCCAGCTATACTCTGTCACATATCGTCTACTCAGAGACGATCTCTCCTTAACATACAAGGCCATGTCAAACCCAGAGCTGTTGGACATGCTACACTTAAAGAAATCCCAATCCCTCAGAGCCACACGCTCCAGGGATCTAAACCTAGTCATCACAATGAGCAAAACATGCTGGAGGGATAGGTTCCTTACCCAGAGACTCCCCATACTCTGGAATAGACTGCCTATACATTTCAAGCAGAGTGCCTCTTTGGCCCTCTTTAAAAGGAACCTTGACAATTGGATGGGAGATAGGAAATTCACCCCGGGGATCACGTCAGTCACCATGCTAGACAGGGGTCCAGGGTAGTAAATATCGTGGGAAGAAATAGCCAGTGAATTATTATGGCTAGGCTTGTATAAGCCCTAGGGCCAATAGGCTAGTACCAACCTATGAAGCTGTGAACCTATAAAACAGCAATCTAGATTAACTTGGCTTGGGGAAAAGAAAATCTGAATAATCTGAAAGCTGCTTTAACAAAGAAGTTGTAAATTCTTTTCAGAGGAAGTTGTCGGTGCAGAAGGAAATGTAATACTGAGAGTCACAATCCAGTAACCTGTACCTTTGAAAGCATGCTGAATGGTTTCTTTAACAGAAGCTATAACACCATTTAGCAGAAAGCTGTCACACTAGCATGTCATGTAACCATGAGGTTATAAAGATTGCCTGCAAACTGTTCTAGAAATATGTCAGAATTATACCTGAGATAACAATCCACAATAGATCAGAAGAGTACTCTGATTGAAAAGCAAATGCAGAGAGATGTGTTTTTTTATTAATCAATATGCAATGTTTAAAAGCAGTTTAAACATCTAGCAGGGAGATTTCATTTCTCAGTATAATAAGACAATCAGAATTCCAAGATGAGCATGCACATTATCCCCTGTTCTGTACACAGAAACTAAGAAATGAATTATCATGTGTCAGTATTCATACAGGCAGCATATATCCTTATAAATCCAGTGATATAGAGGCAAATACATTCTGTCCAATTGTCTAAATACAACAGGAAGTCCTTAGGCAAAAGTACTGCACTTTATCAAATCTCATTTATACAGACTCACTTCAGACAGCAGAACGCATGGTCATTGTTCTACTACATTCTTGTTAGAAACTGTCCTTTTACACTGACTCACTTCTAAGGAAATGCTGAGCTCTCAACAGTGTTTTCACTCACAATCATATCAAAAGTTCAAGTCCAAAAACAGTCCAAGAACCCAATGCAGGCAACTAATATCCAGATTTCTACAAAATAAGTGTTAAAAGTGCTATTTTTATATGTGATATTTTTTTAAATGATCAAAATACAATCTTGAAAAGCAGTTTAAAAATCTAACAGGGAGATTGTTATTTTATTTTTTTTTTAAAACAAGTTTATTGTTTTTAACATACAAAATAAATATCATAACAATTTTATACAAGTAATTAAAATAGAAATGGTTATAAAATTCAATAAAATAACCAAAGTATTTACAAAGACATCCACTACAATCAAATCAATTAATTAAACTAAAATACCATGCTATTGATGCTAAGATTTTTTTAACAGATTTTGTAAAGTATCCCATATAATATAGTAAGATGTTTTTCTAGTAGTTCTTGATTTTATTGTCATCAATTCCATATGGCACACTACAGTCATAACATTTTTAAATTCATTAAACGAAGGAGGAGTATAGGAGATTGTTATTTTTGAATATAATGACTAACACAGAATTTCAAGATGAATATTCAAATTCTCCTCCTGTTCTGAACACATAAACTAAGAAATGAAGCATGACGTATCAGCATCCTTACTGGCAGCATATATATCCTTGTAAATCCAGTAATACAGATCAAGTGCATTCTGTCCAGTTATTGAAATGCAACAGGAAGTTCCCCAGGCAAAATTACTGCTGTTTATCTAATCTCATTAGACTCTCTCAGACAGCAGAACACATCTTCATTGTTCTATAGCATTCTAATTGGAAATTGTCCTTTTACACTGACTCACTTCCAAGTAAATGCAAAACTCTGTTTTCACTCACAATCTTATCAAGAGTTCAAGTCCAAAAACAGTCCAAGAATCCAGTGAAGGCAACTAAAATCCAGATTTCTATACAGTAACAATGTTAAAATTGTAATCATGTACTTCATACAGCCACACTTTTGTTAACAGTTTTAACTGAGGTATGTTTCCAGTGCAGATTCCTGTTGTTTACCACTTCAGGGATTAAAATCCTCACTGGCCAGGAATGATTAAAATAAGCCAGCTGTAATAAAAACTGCACATCCATGATGATGTCATCAGTCAAAAATGAACAAACCACTTAAAAACAATGTTTGCTTCACCAAATGGCTAGTCCTGCCATAGTGGTAAGTCTGAAGTCCATACTTTCCCGCCTAAAGGATACTGTGCACCTCAACTTTTTCACTAAGCAGATGGGTGGATTCATTTTGTATGTCTTTAAATATCAACTGGATGGTCTGGTTTGGAACCCGGAAATGTCTATCTTTGGGTGTGAAAATCCCCACCCAAAGATAAGGAAAATGTGCACTTTCCATATATCCAATGACAGAAGGTTACGATTGAACCCCGAACTTGTGCCTTTGAGATGAACAGACTTTAACCATTACACCATCCATGTCCTTCTCTTAACCATTATGCCACTGTGTCCTCAGTGTCAGATTTGGGTGACATAGGAAGGCAAGAGAATACAAGGAAGCCCATACAAGATACGTCTAGATTGGTTGAGGGAAGTCCAGTGACAGGTGGGCATGACCGTCATAGAATGCAAGAGAGTGGTGTCAGCTGAGGGCACACATTAATAACATGTAAAATGGAAGTAGAGCAAGTTAATGATTATGACAAGGATACATTCATACACGAAAAGCCTGACAAAGGCACTTCTGTGGCCATTTTACTTTGTTTTGGCATCTCTGTATTTTACTTCTTACACTATCTGGTAGTTTAAACAATATTTAATTTTACAGACAGTTGTATACAATGAGTTTTTGATGCAGTTTTAGCTGCTTCAGATGGCAACATTAAAGATGAGTGCATTTCCATTAAGCTTTGAACAGGATTGTTTTCATATCAGCAAACAATTATGCAATTGAATATATAAAGACCATTATATCTTAAATGCTAACAGGTCCTTTGCAGGTTTTTTCCTGATGTGGCACCAGGAAAATGTACCATTCCTAAAGTGATAATACGTTCACAGTTACATGGGTTTTTACTACACTTATGGCCAAAGTGATCACTAAGAAGCTCAGCCACATCACCCAGTAGTGATGTGACACTTAAGAATAACACTACAAAGTTAGTTTTCCCCACATATTCCAAGGGACATGTATGCACACCCATCCAGTTATCCTTACCATCTGTAAAAGTTGTTAGTGAAGTATTCTGCATTCTATTCTACAAGTGCTGAATACTTAATAATGGATTTAGGTACCTCTCTTACCATTTGGTGTTGTTAATGAGGTAGGAAAGTCACTACGTATTTCCATTATAACTGGTTCTGTTTAGGTAAATGAGTTCAAAGAGTGCTGGGCCATTCATAGCATGGAAGGCTAAGAAGACCCCTCAGGAGTCAATATGAAATCAAGTAGTAGTACAGGGCTTTTAATATACCAGGGAAGTTAATAGTCCTAAGGTGTGAGAATGTTTTAGTGAAGAACCACTGAGGCCTTAGGTGTCTAGAGAAGTACATCACAATGGGGTTGCTGTATTCAATGATGGGCCTTATAAGGGAAGAGTAAAGTGAGACTAGGGCATATTTGGCCTTTAAGGAGATACCCAGAAGTTATTAAGAAATTAAGACCTTCTAACCACCATAGAGAACAATTGCCAAAGGAGAGTCTGTTACCAAGAAAATGTTCCCAAGTCACTGATGCATGTATTAGAATTAATTTGAAAATACAATTGTGTAAGAACTTACCTTAACAGTAGATGTCCTACTGAGCACTAGGTCAGTACTCTAAACTGTTGGTTTATCTTGCCAAATAACCAAGTCATAGGTTAATAGGTAGGTGCTAGGCTTTCGGCCCAAGGGCCTACATAAGCCTAGCCAGCAAGGTTCCATGGCTTACGCCACCCAAGAAAATTATTTTCCTGTGCCACTGTCCAGCAGAGGCACAGAAGTGATCCCTGGGGTGTATTTCCTATTTCCCATCCACTCATCAAGATTTTTCTTGAAGAGTGCTAATGAAGAACTTTGCTTGACATAGATGGGTAGCTTGTTCCAGAGTATAGGAAGTCTCTGAGACAGGAATCTATCCCTTCAACATGTCCTGCTTATTGTGGTGACAAGGTTTAGGTCCCTAGAGCATGTAGCTTGGAGGGATTGAGATTTCTATAGGTGTAGCATGTCCAACAGCTCTGGGTTTGACATAGCTTTATATGTTAGGCAGAGATCACCTCTGAGTAGGTGATATGCTACAGAGTAAAGCTGGAGTGTTTTGAGGCAGTCAGTGTAGGGCATTTGTTTGAGGCCAGTAATCCTCTTTGTGAGGTACTTCTGTGGCCTTTCCAGCTGCTGCAGATGTCTTGTGAGGTACATTCCAAAAGGGGCATTGTACTCTATAATGGGTCTAATGAGTGACGAGTAGAGGGGAACAATGACCTCTTTTTTCCTGGAAAAGAACCCTTTTATGATGAGGTGTGCCATGTAGATGGACTTCCTGACTACTGTGGCGATGTGACTATCAAAGGAGAGACTACTGTCCACCTGGGTCCCAAGGTCTCTTATCACGCATTTGGTGTTAAGTAGATTGCTGCCTATGTGGTAGTTCATGGGTACAGAGTTTTTACCAAAGGGGATGACACTGCACTTTTTGGCATTGAGCTTGAGGCCATGGCTCTAACACCAGGCATCTGTCTCAGTGAGGTCCTTCTGTAGGATGTCCACATCATTTGAGGACTTTACTATGGCTCCTAGTTTGCAGTCATCTGCGAACTTCATTAGCCAGAGGCTTCTGTGTTAGCCTGTACTTCAGAGAAGTAGATACCAAACAGGAGAGGTCCCAGGACGGAACTCTATAGTACTCACTGCTTTGAGGTCAGATTTGGAGTCTGCAACTTTTACAGTGTGGGTTCTGTCAGTGAGGCAGTTGGCAACCCATCTTGTAATGTAGGGATTTATACCTAGTTTAGTGAGTTTAGCTATAATTCCAGAATGGGAGATGGTGTTGAAATTCGTGGCGAGGTCAAGATAGGCTGTGTGAACCACCTTACCCTCATCCACGGCTTTGGTGACTGCCTCCAAGAAGTCAATCAGGTTCAGGAGGCATGATTTGCCTTTCACAAACCCAAACTGGGTGGGATCCAGAGTATGGAGGTTACCAATATATATGTTTATGAGTTCCATGATGATATGTTCCATGGCCTTGCAGACCAGGCTCGTCAGCCTAATAGGACGATAGTTCCCGGGATCAGTGGTGGCTCCCCCTTTGTGGAGTGGGATAACTGTTGCTGTGCGCCAATCAGTGGGCACAAAGCCTGATGCAAGACTATTATTGAACATGGTGCTTAAGTGGGATACCAATGTTATAACCTTCCACAGAGGTACATGTTCTAATGACCTAAGCCTGTGGGTACAACAGTACATACATGGATATATAACTGTAAATCCTCAGACTCAAAGGCAGTGAAACAGTATACACTTGAGCAATGTCAGTTAAGAGGGGTGAGGCATAAAAAAATCATGGTGGTTCTTGGTAAATGAGGGAATCAGAAGAAAGCAAGAAGACAGAATGTAGGGTGGGAAGAAATACTGCAACAGTGATCAGTAGGACATCTATTGTTATTTTAAGTTCTTACATAACTGTTGTATGACCTTCCATAGATCACTATTGCAGTATTTTAAACTGTTGAGATATTCCCAAAGCTTATGGAGTATGAGGCATAGGCAAATGGTCCAGCAGTCCAGAAAGGACTGACCTGACAGTGAGAGCCCTGGATTTTGAGAAGGCAATCACTCTGTAATGTTTGGCAAAGGTGTGTACTGAAGATGAAGTAGCTGCTCCTAAAATGGGCCAAGAGTCAATTCCCTTGTAGAAGTCTCCAGATGAGGCTACTGCTCTGGTAGAGTGTGTCTTTCTGGAGAGGGTAAGTATTTGCAATATTAACTGTAGCAAAAGGTAAGGGATTTGGACATCCTGTTAGCAACAGTTTGCTTAGAAAATGGGTTTCATAATTTTGAATCCTAGAAGGAGACAAGGAGTTGAACCATTTGAGAATATCTTTAGTAAAATCTGAATTGTCCTTGGACACCAAGGGAATGGAGAATTCTTTCTCCCCTGGTTTGTGGGCTAGGGAAGAAGGTGGGCATGTTGATAGTTTGACTAAGGGACAGTTCATTCAAAACCTCAGGCATAAGGGTCTGTAGTTCAGAGACTCGTCTCACAGAGATGTGAGCTACCAGAAGAATGTTTTTTCATGTACAAAATTGGAGAGCAGCAGAGGCTGCTGGCTCAATGCTAGGGAGTGTACATATTTTTAACAAAGAGTTGAGGTCCCAAGCAGGAAGTATAGCTTTTTAGTGGTTTCATGGGTAATACACCCTTTAAGAACTGTTTTTAATCTAGTCTATCCAGAAGAGAAGGATCCAGAGGTAGAGAAGCAGATATAGTTGAAATGCATGCCATCATAGATGAGTATGCTAGTCCAGATTTCAGCAGCTTACACAAATAAGAGAGGACAAGTGGATGTTAGGGCCCCATATAGAATATATTTTCCATTTTGCTATATAAGATTTCCCAGAAGTACATTTTCTTGCCTCTTGGAGAACATTCTGCACACCATCAGAGAACTGATGTCTAAAGGAATCAGAATCCTTACATTCCTATTGCAAAGTTAAGGGATGATAGGTTGGGATGAAGCGAGTGCTTCTGCTGTGTGAGCAAGTCTACTATGGAGGGAGATTTCTGCTGACTGTCCATGGCTAAGTGGAAGAGAAAATGAAACCAATGCTGCATTCACCAAAAGGACGTTACTGGTAAACCTTTGGGCATTTCTTTTGTATCATTAGAAAAACCTTGGGTAGAAGAAGAAGGGAGGATATGCCAATAGATACCTCCCTTTCCAAGGGCAGGACACTGCATCCATTTTTTAAGCTTAAGGACAGTAAGGCCATGTGCAAAAGTGTCAAAATTGTTTATTTTCATTGGAGATGGGCAGATCTATTTGTGGCACCCCCATTTGTGGACTTTGTTTAAGAATATCGTGCTGTCCAGCATCCAGTCATGCAGGTCTTTCCTTGAACTAATCAGATGGTCTGATAAAGCATTATCTTGTGTGGGAATATAAACTTATTAATGTAGGAGGTTTGCTTTTCTGGCCTGCTCCCAAACCAGATATCCAGTAGGTATAATTTGTAAGACCTGGTGCACCTCACATGTTTATCTACCACATGATGGTAGCATTGTCTGTGAACACTATTAAAGGACCAGGTTTCCAGTTGTGGCTGATGGTCTGCAAGGTCTGCAGTAGTGCCCTTATTTCCTTTATATTGATGCCATCTGATCTTAGATTTTTTTACCACTACCTCTGATTACATGTCCAGGTCTCCATCCATTGTTTAATGCATCTGTGTACAGTATCTGCCTTGGTGTCTGCACTTTGAATTGTAGACATAGGTTGAAATTTATTTGTGTAATCCAACATAGGATTTCCTTCTTTAGACATGGCATGAGATGGAGTTATGCACCCACAGGATGTGAATGTTGGGACAAGATGAGCTTCAGGTACTGTTAGATATATATTTAGAGATTTATAACACAAAACAGAGGGAACTGTTAGATATATAGCGATTTATAAATGCATGCACTTCTGTTTGCAAGTTGGATGCATATACACTTATGTTGCTATAATATATGTAGGAATAATTGAGTCAGTTAGATGCATAAATTTCTGTTTGCTAGCATACATATATTAAAGGGTAAAACTGTTCTCAGCTAAAAATCAAATAAATAAAAGGCATTCATCTCTAATGTAACATGAATGTTCCAGTTATAGTACAGCTTGAGAAAAAAGCTGATATGGATAACTCCTAAAAGAGGCATTCAGTTGTGTGTAACAAGCTTCAAGGGAAACAGATAAAGACCCAAGTGTAAGAATCAACAGACTTCCTACACTGTTACATAATTCATCTTGAAACAGAACACAAAGGAACTTATTAACAGACTGCATTACATCAAGTGCGGGGAGTATCAAAACACTGTTTTCATACAGAAACATTCTCAAACAGGAAAGACTCCCTAAAGGTTTAATAAACAGACTGTATGACATCAGAAAATACCAAAGTGAGGGGCATGGCTAGGATGCTGAACTTATAGCTTCACTTCATTTCAGCTCTCTTACCTCATTGCTATTCCTGACAGGAATTTTACAAAAAAATATTTAATTTGAAGAAATATTTACTACTAACTTATTTTTAACAACTTTGACCATCTAAAAGAGAATTTTCATTTTAGAACTTTAATAATTCCTGTCAAATTAATTACTGGCAAATCAGCACCAATATCAGCTTTACAATATGAGTTCTCTTAGGAATTCAGCCCAAAACTCTTCTCTCAAAAAGGATCTACAATCTCTTATAACAAATATACAGGAACTCACAATTAAAATTGACAAGATGGACAATAAAATAGATACTTTTAAAGAAAAGTACTCACAGCAACTAGAACAACTTCAGAAAATGTTTACTCAGCAGAAAGGACAGATATCACTTATTGAACAGTCACTAAATGACATTGACACCAAAGTCCAAGTAGAAGAACAACAAACTGAATTCTTATTCAACAGAATACATATTTACTAGAAAAGACTGATGATATGGAAAATCAAACAAGAAATAATATCTGAGTATATAGTCTACCAGAAAAATCTGAAGGGGACAATATGATAAACTTTCTTACCACCTGGATACTAAATGTAGTAAAATTACCTGAAACTCTTTCATATAGTATAGAACATGCACATAGATCACTAACAGCACCTGGAAATACTTCTTCTCCAATTAAGAACAAACCGAGGTCCATAATTGTGAGACTTTTTTCTACACAAGATAAAGTTCTGATATTAAGAAATGCTTGGGCAAATTCTCCCATCAAATACAATGATACATTAATAAGATTTGACAACAATTACTCTATAACGGTGGTTTCAAAAAGAAAGGAATTTCTACCAATACTAAAAGCATTGAAGAAGAAGCAATTCAAAACCCATCTTTTATTTTCAGCAAGACGGAGAATTTTCCTACCAATTGGAATAAAAGTCTTTGAAACAGTAGATTCAGATTCAGCTATAAAATACCTTACCAACAATAACATCCTAACACAAGAAGAATCTATGGACTGGTCAATTAGTACTCCAAAGAGAAATGCTGAAGTAAACAACTGGAAGACTGTTGAACAAAAGAAAAAAAAAACTAAAGGACAAATAATCTTATATGTTTTATATTCTGATATATATATTATATATATATATATATATATATATATATATATATATATATATATATATATATATATATATAGATATAGATATATATTCTATAGTTTAAATAATAATACAAACAAAAGAAAAGTTTTTTATGTCTTCAACTCAATCTGAAACAGGTACTGTTTTCTATTATACTTTAAATGTTAAAGTTAATATAAATTCAAGTACATTTAACTCAATCACTCAAATATATTAAGCATAATTTAAATATTACTTTATTTTTTATTATTTATCCATCTAATATATTCATTTTCTTAAACAGATTAATCAACACATAGCACAGTTCTCAATATGTTTATGTTTGTTTTCTTCTCTCTTACATATAAGGTCTTCATTAACATATAATGTTCTATTTAGTTCATAGTTGTATTCCTTAATAGATATAGTAAGTCCCGTTGTAAACTTTGTTATCAGTTATATCTCTGACTACATATTTTTCTAAAAACAAAAGTGTTCTTGTTTGGGTAAACAGCAGAGATAGGAGGGAATGTGTCATGACTGATATGAAGTGTTTCAGTTTGGAATTATCATAAGACTAATTTAAATAGTCTTAAAACTGTTTTGTTTAGGTTCATTTGTCTGTGTTGATGTAGAGTAAGCCAGAATTTGCTCTCTGTGGTGTTTTGTGGCTTCAAGCCGAATATGATGTGGTTCTGGACATCCGGAGTTCAGTGATAGTTCTGCCAATGTTTAAATGTTCTGTTATGTTCTTCCCTGTGATAGTGTATATCATAGTATACTTGAAATGCATTTTCTGTAATGTGAAATCTATAGAGCAGGCTAGAGCAGTTGCGTGAATAGTAGTTAATCTTGCCAGAATTAAAAAAAAAAACACATACCCTTTCCCGCTTGGTTCTCAAGACAGCCTTACAGTCGCGAATAGTATTAGAAGCACAAGCTCCATATATTGTTGATGTTTTTCACATTTTTGCTTATGTACGTCATCCCCTGGCTTTATCTAACTGACACTCATCCAAAAAGCATGCGCGTTTCATTTTTTAAAATAACATGACCATTATTCATACACCTATGACCACAAGACATTCCTTGGTGCTTTTCCGTTGTTGGGGCAACGATATAGTTGTGGCACTGAAAATTGTCAGGAACCACATTGCTTTTATATATTTCATGTTTATATTAAGTACTTTCCACCTTATTTTACAAACACAGAGATGCACTAATTTCTTAACAGCACAGAGAACAGCATTTTGAGAGAAGTATGCAGTTTTAAAACAAATGCAGAGATATATACATTAGCAAGACAATACATTTTTAAATTACAATCTCGATCTTCATAAATTAGCATTTCCTTAAGCCTTTCTTGAATTGTCCATGTTTTGGATGACACTAATATTGCATTCTCTATGCATACTTTCATTTTAAACTCCACCCTCACTCACCACCCAGATCATGTGTTCATACTATACATGTTCCTTTCTCCTCTATTTTTAATACATATATGATAACTTTTTATCACAAAATTGGTCTGCTAGCTGCCATAATGTTTTTATCCCCTCTATTCCCCTTCCCCTAAATTGCCTCAGTAGTTATCACAAAGTTGCAATAGTTGTATATGCACTCAAGAACACCCGAGGGAGACTAATGCAATATGCTGCTGTAAGAGGCTGTAAATGTTTTACTTTACCAATATAGAGAATTAAAGCAATCTTCACTGACACTAGATATGGGGGTGAATAATGGGTTTATTAAATGAGTCTGAGAAGCAAATCAAAGCTGATGACTTTCTGTGTAGCTCATTTACACAGAAAAGCAACAGAAACGTAATGTCACTTAGCAGAAAGGAACTTAATGTTGGCTTGTATATGAAATAACAAAAACGCAGATTTCTCTGGTTACCAATGAATACTCTATACGTCTTTATTTATTTGTGTTGTGTTAATTAATAAGGTTTTAGTTAGTTATGTATATATGTATGCATCTATGTTTGTATATTTATATTGCTTTTTGACAGTGGAAGTCTGAATGGGTAGAACCGCCCCCCCCCCTTTTTCAATGGAGAAAAAAAAAAAACTATGATTTGACTATCACTCATTGTTGGAGTCTGCCAGGTCTTTTCTTCTGATGACCAGTTTAGCAAATTCAGTTTAGTTACAGGAGTTGAATGGGTGATAGCTCAACTGCCTTCTTCTTTCATATATCCCAAACATTCAAAAAATAAATTCTCATGCTGATAACATGACTATAAAATGTTGTATTTGTCTTTCACATAAGATGCTCTGGTGACACGTTGATTAAGGAGCATCCTTTTCTCTAGACATGATATTTGTTAATCACAGCATATGACTTGCACAGTAGATATCTGGAAACTAAACACTGGTGTTCATATCCTGGGGACTACTTCTCCCTTTTATACGTTAAACATACTCTCCTTACCTAATGGTGATGTGGTTAAATCCAAAAGATGAAAATATAATGGGGGCATCGCAGGCTTTTGTTATGGGCTCATTCCATCCCAGCCACACTAATTCTTCCATAAAGCTAAATAACTCATAACCTTGCTATCATTCCTCTTCCTCCAGTTTTAGGACATTAATTAAACCTTGCTTAATTGATTTTGTAGTCAGAGACACATTTATCTGTCAATTGTTCAGATTTTCACAAAGTGTATAATTTTATATATTTTTTTTTGTAAAAATATTGTTGAACATGAGAAAATGTTTATTAATACTCTAAACTATTTTGAAATGATATAACCTTAGTCTAAATGTTTTGTACCTTTTTGAAACCTGATTAGAAACAAGTATTACTGAATTACAATAATATAAAGAGAAAAAGAATAAACTTATATATTTTAGCTGATTATATTATTTTCATATATTATTTAAGCATCTTTATTTAAAACTAAGAGGATAAGATAAGCTGATCCAAACATTATTTGTGAGGGTAGAAAGTTTGTTTGGTTAGATTCACTAATCAAACAAAGAGGTGTATTACCTCATAGTGATAGGGAATGTTTTTTAAGGTTAAGAATTACAAGTTCAGAAGTTTTATTGTGTTTAATTATCACTTTGGTGTCAGTCAGAAATATGCAAAAACTATACAGCAAAAACATTTTTAAATTATTCATCCAAGATAGAATGAAAAATAAACAATATTTACATAAAATCACATATAAAACAAACTCAAAACTAGGAAATGAAATGTTTATCCATAAATATTAATGGTCTGAATAATAGTAATAAAAGAAGAAGCCTATTCAAATACATAATTTTTTCATCATGGTTAGAATAGAAAGAGAAAAAAGCATGTTGTATCCTATGTCTGTTCTTTTTTCTACCCCTCAATATCTCAACCACTCTCTCTTTCTTCTCCTTTCTTCTTCCTCTTTCTTCCCTTTCTTTCTTTCTTCCCCTTCTATCCCCCCTCCCCTTGCACTCTAGTCATAAGTTTTTTCTTTTTTTCATCATGGTCAGACTAGAAAGAGAAAAAAGCATGTTGTATCCTATGTCTGTTCTTTTTTTTTTTCTACCCCTCAATATCTAGGGTAGTCTATTTTTATATACTTTATTGTATTTTTGTCTTTTTGTTTAAACTACCAAAGAGAATAAATTGTTTTTCTTTAATAAGTATTTTTTTCCTACTGTTAATGTGGAGCTTTTCTCCCCGGGCCTCCGCTGAAAATGGAAATGTATCCAGTCGGACCATCCCGGTCAACAAATGTAAAATAAAATAAAATAAATAAAATAAAATAATATTACATAAACCACAAGTAGTCTTTTTACAAGGGACACACTTATTAGATAGAAATATAAACAACTTAAATATCAATAATTACATAGTATTAATAAGTTCTCAATATAAAACAAAAAAAAGAGGAGTAGCTATACTACTTCGCAATACATCTATAACACCTAAAATAATTACTACTCATGAAGATACATCAGGTATGTTTTGTCTAGCTTCATTAGAGTTAAATAACAGAATCTATACTTTAGTAAATCTATACTGGATTCCAGGACTAGGATCAAGAACAGTTAAACAGCACTTTGAAGAGATAATTAATCTAACTAAGGATAGCCTGATATTGGCAGGAGCCTTCAACTGTATAATAAAAGAAAAATATACAGATTCCAAATCTAAACGAAAAAACAACGTATCTCCAAGGCACTTTTAAAATTTATAGATACACTATATTTAAAAGATATAAATGAATTTGCAGAACCAGACTCACTAATCCTTTCATTTTATTCACATAGATATAGAACTAATTCTAGAATAGATAGAATATATGTTGCCAATGACCTAATAACAAAAACTGACAAAGACAAAATTATAAATTGTCCCTTATCTGATCATAATGCTATAGTCTTTGAGATATAGCTTACTCCTTTTCATTCAAATCCCATTACTAGGATACCGTCCTATATCACAAAATTGACAGAATTTAAAGAATTTTAGGAAGAAACAATCAAAAACTTTCTAGAAATAAACTACACAGAGGATATTTCAGAAATATATGTCTGGGATTCATTAAAGGTAGTTACATATGGGAAAATATTATCCTGGTACATAAATAAAAGGAAGTCATGGAATAAATATATGCTAGACTTACAAAACAAAGCAGATTAATTGAAACTGGAAATACAAAAGACCAATACTACTCAAGTTCAAGAACTTACACAAATCAATAAGAAGTATGCAGAATTGTTACATCATAAGATTATGATTAACTTAGAAAAGATAAAAATTAACTCATACTCTACTAATCCAGCACACCTAAGACACTTAACTAATAGAACAAAAAAATAAGCAAATCTAAGCAAATAAAAGAAATATTTATTTCTAATACTAACAAAAGAGTTACGGATCTAAATGATATTTTAGAAGCATTCAGACTTCAATTTAACTTTGATAATTCCCTAAACACCCAAGATACACCAATCAAGGATATAAAAAAATACTTAGAAAATAATATTCATATTAAATTAACACAAGAACAAATAGAAATTATAAACAAACCAATCAATATGACAGAATTAAAATCACAAATTAAAAAGCTCAAGACAATATGCTACAAGAAATGTATAAATGAATACCCAATCAAGGCATATCCTTACTATTAAAAGTATATGATATAGCCAAAAAAGATTTGAATATACCACCCTCTTGGAAATATTCATTGATATTTCCAATTATCAAACCAGATAAAGATGAGAAGCAGTGCTCTTCATATAGGGCAATATCATTACTCAATATAGACTATAAGTTGTTTGTGGCTATATATGCAGATAGGATCAAACACTTTCTTCCTTTCTTAATTCACAAAGATCAAACATGCTTTATTAAAGGAAGAAACACTTCAGATAATATTAAAAGAATACTAACATTAATAGACTATAGCAAACATAGAGTCCTAGATTTAAATGTAATCTAATTAGATATTAATAACGCCTTTGATTCTGTTAAGTGGAACTTTCTTTCACTAGTTTTAAAAGAATATAACTTTCCTTCTAATTTTAATAACCTTATCCAAATACTATATGAAAAATCTATTGCATATGTTAAACTAGGATCACATAGATCAGGCCCTATAACAATCAAAAAGGGAACTAAACAAGGTTGGCCTTTATCACCATTGTTATTTGCATTACTCATAGAACCCTTTGCAAATCAAATCAGATCAAGCAATAACGTAGAGGGCATATGTATTAATAAAACGTTAAACCTTAAAATCCAACTCTTTGCTGATGATATACTTTTAACTCTCTGAGATGCCAATGAGTCTTTGAATGCTCTATTTAAATCCATGAATAAATTTCAAAATATTTCAGGCCTAAAATTTAATGAAAATAAAACTAAAATGATGCCCTGCAACTGTAAAAATATATAAACAAAATATTTTCCAAATATATAGTAACATAAAATAAATTATTATACCTGGGAATAAATCTACTCAATGAATTAACAGATTCTCTAATATTTAACTATAATAAAATACTAGACAAAATAGAACAAACAATTGTTTACTGGAATAAATACATCTTTTCAACAGCAGACAGATTATATCTTATTAAAGCAATCATATTTCCCAAAATATTATACTTAATACAAAACTTTTCATTGCCACCTCCCAAATATATTATTCAAAGATACAATAAACTAATTTTAAATATTTTATGGTTTCCAAATAAACCCTGTATAGCCTTAAATAAGCATTTACCAGATTGGGAAGATGGTGGAATTAATTTACCAGATATTGATTTATATATTACCTCCTCTGTTATTAAAAATATAGCACTATGGTTAAATAATTCATACACACCTATATGGAAACAAGTGTATTAGCAGATTTACATAGAATTTAATTACAATCATATACAAGACAATTTAACTGTAATATCATCACCCATTATATGGATGTTAAAAGATTATTTTTTAGGGAAAAAGAATAATATCAATAAATTACCATCAAACTATATAGGCTCCATACTATCAGTCTTCAAAACATATATAAACAAAATACCAAATATTAATTCTTGGATTTTTCTTATTTTCCCTATATATTTTATACCCACTATTCTAGACACATCCCAAATCTCTAAAATGAATATACTCAAAAAAGAATTATTACACTTTTGGCATCAACTTATAGAGAAAGCGAAAATACTAACAAATGAACAGATAACTTACAATTATAATATAAATAAAGACTACTGGTTGCTTTTACAAAATCTAAGACATTTTCTTATAAATAAAGTAGAACAAATGCAACCTTCAGTTAGACATGAAGTTCCAAAACTCATTAAATACCTTATTCTTA
The DNA here is from genome assembly GCF_019279795.1 of Protopterus annectens. Taxonomy (NCBI): domain Eukaryota; kingdom Metazoa; phylum Chordata; order Ceratodontiformes; family Protopteridae; genus Protopterus; species Protopterus annectens. Next base: position 1,730,983,608 of record NC_056743.1, read on the forward strand.
TCACAAAACAACCTTATCAGGGTTCAGGTTACTTATCTAATATCCATAAAATTGTTAAAAAAACAAACAATTATCATGAAAAATCATACTGGGATTATTATACTTTAATAAACAACCATCCTCCAATTGAAGAAGAAAAAGGTAATATTCTAAAATCTTCCAAATTGTCTACATTATCAAAATACTGGCAATTATTCACTTGGAGATATCTACACAGAAGTTTCTATATACCACATAGGCTAGCCAAAATGTTTTCTAGTGAAGATCAATGTTGGAGATGCCAAATCAAGATAAAAGAAGATTGGCAGCATGTTTTTTTATGAATGTATCTGTCTCAATATGTACTGGAAGTCTATTAACTATTTTTTAATACTGTTTATAATGATAATTTTCCAATTAACAAAGTCTACAATTTTATTCAATTCTCCTATTCCAAACTGTGTACCAAAAAAGACACTAAAAATCCTATGGTCACTATTGGCAATTCCACATAAAATCATAACTATACACTGCAAAAATGAGGCTTCTCCTACTTTCAAGGAATTTAAGAATTTAACATCAACAGTTGCTCACATGGAAATATTAACAGTGAAGAGCAGAACTAAAAGATCTACTTCATACTACTGCTCTTGGATGAAAGTACTGGAAATACTCAAAAAGATCAACAAAGATATATCATCTTATGTTTCCAACTTTATATAATATAGAATTTCAATGTTATTTGCATAGACACCGATGTAAATAGTTATATAATGGTTTGAAGTTAGTAATGTTTTAGAATTGTAAATATGTTATTTATCTATATTTCATGTAATGTTTCTTAAGACATCTTATTTGAAATAATAAAAACAAATATTTGGTGAAAAAAAAAGAAAATACCAAAGTAATCACTTTGACAGTTCTCAAAAACTGCTTTCATAAGAATGCATATATGTGAGATCTGTTTAATGGAGAACATCTATCATGCTATATGAAGAGCAAATCTGAAAACATTAAAGCTGTAAACTGTACAGTACTGTATGTGTCTGTTATACATTTTAAACTTGGGTTTTATTTGTAGTAATATGTACTCAATACAACCTTATATTATTAACATTGCATTTGAACACTGTTTTTTGCTGGAGTCTCTGCTATTTTTGATGCTATTATACAATTACAAAATATTGTAAAAAACAAAATGGATATTAGCTTAACTAACACATGCTTAAAACAGATATATTTTACATTATTTACATTTTCTGTTGTCTGCCTTTTGCTCCTGTGCAATTTAAACAGATGCACTTTAGATGAAGAGAAAATACATGCATGTCTGTCTTGTGACCTCATGTTTTTACTGCTTTTAACTACTCTCATTTGATTTCTATGAACTAAAACTGTTCTATTTTATAGCAACAAAAGTGTATATGCATCTAACTACCAAACAGAAGTACACACATTTATAAACCTCTAAATATATATCTGATAGGTACCACTGTAACTTCCTCATGTTGAGTCTGGTAAAGGAGATCATGGGAATGGTAGCTGCCAAGACTCCCACAGCTCTAAGGAACTCCCTTGCTGAACACGACTGAAGAGGTAGAAAAGAAAGCAAGTAACTGATTAAGTATTTTAGTTGTCTGGTGGTAGCAAAGTCTGCATGCACTTGGTGTTTAATCTACATCTCAAGAAATACATGTCCTAGGTTAGTAACATTGCAGAATGCTTGAGACTGATGGTGAACCCCAGGTACTGAAGAAGATAAGAGGTGAAACTGAAATGCACTAAGAGTATCTGCTGTGATGGTGCCTATATCAACAGGTCATCCAATTAAGAGAATATCTAGATTCTATGAGTCCTGTAGAAACCTATGATGGTTTATACCATTGAACACTGTTTTTGCTGGAGTCTCTGCTATTTTTGATGCTATTATACAATTACAAAATATTGTAAAAAACAAAATAGATACTAGCTTAACTAACACATGCTTAAAACAGATATATTTTACATTATTTACATTTTCTGTTGTCTGCCTTTTGCTCCTGTGCATTTTAAACAGATACACTTTAGATGAAAATAAAATACATGCATGTCTGTCTTGTGACCTCATGTTTTTACTGCTTTTAACTACTCTCATTTGATTTCTATGCACTAAAACTGTTCTATTTTATAGCAACAAAAGTGTATATGCATCTAACTACCAAACAGAAGTACACACATTTACTGTCAAAAATTTGAAGTGCAAAGCAGAGAACTAAAAATATGATGCGTCAGCAGAAAACCTCAAACATGTCCTGAAAGCAGGGTGGATTGGGATGTGAAGATTGGCATTTTTTAACCCAAGAAAGACCATGACAGCTTGAGACAGAAGGAGAAGTAACATGGTCTGTACTGACAAGATTTTAAAGGAAGGGACATGCAAAAAATTGTTGATTGTAGAGTTATCCATAACTGGTCTCCATTCTCCTTTTTTTGGCATGGGGAACAATCCAGACTAGAACCTTTTCCTACATATTGTGAAGGTACTGGCTGTATTGTATCTTGCTAGACTAAAGGGTGGATGATGGGGTAGAACAACTGTACCTGTTTGTGAGGAGGAAGAGGAGAGATGCCAACAAATGAAGGAATTTCTTTCCAAGACATGCTGCATTTATTCTGGAAAATAGAAAGGCAGAGGTGTTGGAAGATGTTGAAGGTTGAGGGGTGCAGGTCCACAGGGGCACTTGGTGACCTGAGAAGGGCATTTTTACACTTCTTTTTTACTATTTACTATATTAAAAGTAGCATATATGTGATATGAGTTTAGCACCAGCAGGAGATGCATTAAGAAGAATTCAACAGACATTTTATATCAAAATTATAAATTAAGCTACTGCCTTTCTTCACCCCATTCCAGGTGAGAATGATGGTCATCATTTAATCTGAATGCATAGTCTTTGAATACACCATTCACTTCCATAGCCTGTATGTTAGGAACCTGGATGACTACAAGAAAGTGGAATAGAAGAATTAGCAGGCAATATCACTAAAAATATTAACTTCTGTGTGTTGCAATACTCAAAGTACATAGTGGTGAGGAACCATTGTAATTGCTATACCACTTGAACACTAATTTCAGTCTATTTCTGATCAGAGTCCTGACAGCCCACTTGATACTTCATATTGTTTATTTGGATATAGCAAAGCTATCTAAGATATTTCCAAATTCAAATAAGAAAACAACATACCTCTGAAGAGTCCAGATTTTTGCCTAAGAAAATTATATGCAACTCTAAGCATGTTTTATGTTATTATTTGTTGTGAGATGGGAATACTGCAGAAAACCTTGGCAGCTCTAAAGTAACAAATACCTTTAACTCCTGGTTTTCAAGTAATAATGCTAACACTTCTGGTTATTAAGATACTTAAGTCCACCAGCAACACAGACACACTACACAATCCCAGGCACATATCTAGTACATAAAATACCAACTACAAAACAAAAACCTCCAGTTAGAAAAGTTTGACATACATTTTATACTATTTAAAATAAAATAAAGGCAACTAATTACTTGCTATTTAAAGATAAACACTCTCAGAAATACATTTTATAAATTAAGACCAGCAGTAGTTGAGAATAAAGCACAATTAAAAAAGGAGGGAGACGGCATTGTGAAACACAGTTTCAAGATAACTGACTTATAATTTTTAGCATAACTGGTACAACAGCCCCTAACTAAGCCAGCAGATGCATGTATATTCTCAGTCTAATTTACCACAACTGTTTGCATAATTTATAAAGTAACTCCACACAGCTAATCAGGACCCGAAACCTGCAGCAATGATAACCCACTTTTAGAATACTTCTAAGAATAACAGACATTAAATAGAAAACACAGCATCAATAACATTTGTGTAGACTAGATGAAAGTTTTTATATATAAAATGTTTTTAGTGTTTTTTTATATACACAGTTTAATTTAAACAATGAACATAAATTGTTCAGTTTTTATAATAACAGTCTGTTCTGTAATTACTGCAAAGCAGAATGGTTAATTAAATTAATTGATTGATTGTCAGGTGACAGGATTTTAACTATTTAAGGATTCACATTGAATGCATATACATTTTATCCTTGAAAAAGCCTGGTAATATCCGGGTGAAAGCGCTTGGTTATTGTGTGTGTTTTAATAAAGGCTGCTGTTTTTGGACGTATTGAACTATCGTGGCATTTGTTCTAAGTGGATCATCATTGCTGCAGTTTTCGGGTCCTGATTAGCTGTGTGGAGTTACTTTATTTGTTTTTTACATATTTTGACTGTTTACTGGTGTTTGCATAATTTACCAACATCATCTAACATCAGAGTATATCGTACATCTTCGAACCTCCAATCCCAACAGTTTTATAAACAATAGTACTTGTTTACTAATTATTAAGCCACTCTCACTTGCTAAAATTTGCTGTTACACTTACCTTAATAAGTCTCTGAATTTATTTTCTACACAGTCAGATATCTGCCCATTTGGTATCTCTAATAAAGTAGTCAATGTTTAGGCATTTCTAAACTGCAAGTTAAAGATCTCCTTTAAAAGCAAAGAATGGCCAGTACACACATCACCTAAAATTGATAAAAGTTAGCAGGACTGTACCAAAATACATTTTTGGAAGGGGAGAAAGTATGCAAGCTCTAAAAAATGTTAAACTAAATGTAAATGTTAAGTCTTTTGCTGCACAAGTTATGAAGATTACTTGAAAATTTTACATTTTCTACTTTAATAAACCACCTTTGTTGTGTATAACCTAAAGTAAGCATTAGTCAAATTACATTTCTCTTTAATGATCAATGGTATGACCCTAAGCCGTGGAAAGACTTTACCCTTGACTAGTTCCAGATCTAATTACCTCAGCCAGTTATGAATACTACAGAGATAGTGAACAGAACTAGAAGAAATTACATGTTGCTGTCTTTCTGTGATCATTAATAGCTTTCTCTGTGATCAAACTGCCACAGCATGGCTTTATGGCCATTGCAATATACAGAATGGCATTTATTTTTGAACTAAGTATTTTTTGCCTGTTACTAAGTAATCACTCCACTGTTGTTTAACGTTTGAAAAACTGACTAGTTGGCATTTCAGTCCACAGTTTTGTGTATGAAACAGTTTGCCTATATTAGAAAGGAGGACAGTTATTATTAACTAACTAAAGAAATATGCATTCCAAAAGTGTCACTGACTCATATAAGCACCACGGACTCATATAAGCACGCATGTTTTCACTGTCCATGTGTAAGCCTAAGAATTGACAGTACTGTATCTGCTACTCACTCATCCTTCATTTCTCACAGTTCACATTTATATTCTTTGTGAGTATGCATAATGTATGAAGACTTGCACTTTATGTTTTTAGAAATAAACTTTGAAGGTTCAGTTCATGTGTGTGTGTGTGTGTGTGTGTGTGTGTGTGTGTGTGTGTGTGTGTGTGTGTGTGTGTGTGTGTGTGTGTGCAGCCATAACCACTTGCTGACTACTGGTAAATACCATTTGGAGGGTTTTGAACTTTGTGTACACATGGGACTTTTGAGCCGATGATATACTGGAACAATCCTAAGCACCAGAAAATCATAATTTAAAGGGGACTCTTGGACTCATACCTGTCAACCATACTGAATTCCTCAGTATTTATGGGTTTTGAGGTAAAAATAATGGGGTGCCACAAGTTCCTGAGTGGCCCTTTAATTTCCGAATTTCCTTTTTTTTTTTTTTTTTTGCCAAATTTTTGTTGCTGTCATCATGTGCAGGGCACGCACAATGATGTTAGCATCATGAGCAGACTCTGCCAGCCTGTCAGAATTTGGCTGAGGGCTTGTGGGAGTGTGTACTAGTCTGCTTGTGTTTAAAATTTATCTTTATGTGGTTATGGCAATGTGTTGCAGGCAAGCTGTTTGTGGTTTTGAAATCAAATCCTTAGTAAGTACACTTAGTGCAGCAGTTGTTGGACTCTGACTGGTGGTCTTCACTTTGCTGTATAATTACTTATATTGTGCAATAGCTAACTTAGCCTCATTGGAAATTCTTAAACTCAAACTTGTTATGCAATTACAGTCTAAAGCAATCAAATTCAGTTGCAGTCGCTAATCACATTCTCTTGTAACAGAGGAAAGAATTTCCTAAAACAACATGAATTCTTAATCCTTCATAGAGGTAGGTGACCTTTTAAATGTAAACTTCAATATCCATGAGAAATGAGCTAAACAAAATAAAGAACACAAAAATATATGCTGAGGTGTTCAAATTGGACAGTTGGCAGAGTGAAACATGAACATTGTTTCTTCATTCACACACTGCAAAACACTCTGATGAAAAAAACACTCTTACTGCAGCTGTAGATATATCAAAACTGAAATATTTTCTTTTTAAATTAAACCTCTATGTTCCCTTGTCATCACCATAATTAATAAAATGGACCACAGTCTTTCTGTAACACTTTCAGTCAGACTTTCTGGCCCTTATTTATGAAGGCTTGCACGGAGTCTAAGAGTAGAGTAAGACTCCATGCAGCCAACATTACCACCGAGCGATTCAGGAACAGCTGGTAGGGGCGTGCAACAGAGCTCTCAAAACTAGTCCTACACGGACAGGGCTTGGATATGCAAATTTACCTCAATTGCATGCGAAAGCTATGCAAATTAGGTAATTGAAATGTCCAGTACTGCGACTTTTTTTTTCTTTTTTTTTTTAAAAAAATTTAAAACCTTTTTTGAAAAAGGGTTTCCAGTTTCAATGGTTTTGGGGTTTGGTTTTTTTGTTTGTTTTTTTTTGGGTTTGGGGTTTGGTTTTTTTTTTTTTGTTTTTTTGTGTTTTGTGTTTTGTTGGGTTGGTGTGTTTGGGGGGGTTTTTTTTTTTTTTTTTTTTTTTGTTTTTGTTTTTATTTTTTATTATTTTTTTGTTTTTTTTTTTTTTTTGTTTTTGTTTTGTTTTTTTTTTAAACTTGGGACAAGGTAAATTTTGGGGAACTTTTTACCTGGTTTTTGGGACCGGGGTTCCCCCCCAAAACTAATTTTAAAAGGGGCTTTGGATTGAAATTTCTAACTCAAATTTATGTTAGGTAAAAATAAATGGCAATTCCTAATATTTTTTAAAAAATTTTTTTTTAAAAAAATTTTTTCTTCAAATGGGCCAAAAAACCCCAAATTTTAGAAAAAAGCCAAAAAATGCCAAAAATTTGCAGGGCTTGGGGGAAGGTGAAAAAAAATTTTTTTTTTTACTATTTTTTAAAAAACCCCCTTTTGGGGTTTAAAAAACTAAAATCTAATTAAACCCTTTTTTTTGGTAAATATTAATTTTAAAATGAAAGTTTTGGAAATTTTAAAAATTTTTCCCTTTATAAAAGGTTGCAGGAAAATGTCAAGAAAATTTTAAAACAATAAACAACCTTCAAAAGGGTTAAAGAAATTCAATTAAAATAGAAAAAAATAAAGCCAAAAATAATGGAGTTTTTATTTGGAAAGAGTAAAAATAAAATTTTTTCCATACCCCCAAAAAATGATGAAAAAAACTCTTGGGCAGGTAAAAATTTAAAAATTTTTTTTTTAAATTAAAAGGGGGCCCGGTTCCCATAAAAAAAATTTTAAAAAGGGTTTTTTTTTTTCAAAAGTTTCGGCTAATGAATGGAGTTTAAAAAGGGAGTAAGAAGGGCCCATTAGGGTCCGGAAAGAGTGGGTATGAAGGTTAAAAAAAATGGAAGCGGGGTTAAAATTTCAGATAAAATAGAAAGGGGGTTTTGGAAGAACCCATTGGGGATGTTATGCTTCCATTGGGGTGGTGGTCTGGGAAAAGGAAAAAGGAACCCAAAAAATTTTTAGGAAGACCAGGGGAAAAATACAGGCAAGAGGTGAAAAAAATAAAAATTTTTTACTTTAAAAAGGGTAACTGCCCGGGGCACTTTTAAAAAATTTTAAAACCCAAAAGTATTTTATGTTTTTTTGCGCCTGAAAAAAAAGGGAAAGAAGCAAAAAGGGAAGTGAAAATAAAAGTTTTATAAAAAAAAAGGGGTTAGGGTCCCCCAAAGGTTTAAAATGAAAAACAACATTTAGGGGTGGTAACAATGAAATGGTGAAAACTGAAAAAGACGGAGAAAAGTGGGGGCCCCCAGGTAAAATAAAAGGGGCAACATGGGGGTGGGAAAATGAAATGGTGGAAAACCCCTTGAGCGGGCTGTCGGCCAGTAACCAGAAACAGGGAACCCATAAAAGTGGAAACCCAGGAGTGTTCCCCTTAAGAATATTAGAAAACAGGTCCCTTCCAGAGCCCAAATGGTGTTGTGGGGAACGGGAAGCACCATATGAAGTTCCGGATCCAGCAGCCGTGACATTCAAATATTTTTTTTAACAAGGAAATTACATAGCCCAAGATACCGAAACCCGGGGCCTTAGGGTCTCGGACATGACAGGTTTAACTTGGTGCTGAAAAGTTTTCTAGACGGGGGGAATTTGGCTTTTTGTAAAGGCAATAAATGTATTTATAAAGTTTTGTGAAACCGTAGACAGATTGGGGGAACTCGGGCTCTTTGGTGGGGTGGCTATAAATACAGGCCTCTTTGACAAATTGAACTGGAAGGCTTTTTTTTTCAAACCGGGTCATAAAAAGTATTTGTTTGAATTTTTACACGGGGGCCTTTTGAACCCTGGTTGTTGATGGACCGGCATACTCCATAGCACAGTTTGATCATTTTAACCCCTTTCCCTGGGGTATTAAAATATGCTTCCATAAATAACGGAATACCCTGAGGTAGGTAAAGGTGCAATAGACTGCATGCACATGTGCATCAAGCACAGGCACGGTGAGCAAAGGTGAGGTCTACTTCAGCACGCCAGGGCTTTTCCCTCCATCAACTGCCAGGTGGGTATTAACGTGTGATGCCAGGGGCATAATACTGAATGTGTGGCTGCTGGCTGCCACCGAGGCTGGAAGCCTACATGGATTCCCATTCATCTGTCAGCATCTGGCGCGGCCTGTATGCCAGACATTTGCCAATGCCAGTGGGACGCCATCCCACATCGGTCACACCTAATGGGGGATGCTGGACCATGCACACTGGAGCCATGGCTGATGACACCCATCAGAAACACTACACACACCTGAACAGGAACACCATAATGAGCACTCTGGCGCCCAGCAAAACCTGAGAAATGTAATCGCTGTCAGGCATGTGTTTGGGCTGCTCAAATCCACCACGTTCCAGGTGCCTGGACACATCTGGTGGAGCCCTGCAGTACGCATTTTCACCCAGCACTGCCAATGTGCCAAATTGTCGCATGTTGGCTGGGACGTATGTACAAAGCGAAGGCATATTGCTAGCTGCTACATAATACCGTCTCAAATGATCCTGCAAAAACAGCTGCAGCAGGAACAGCATGCAGGGCCTGGGCCAAACAGCCTCCCACCATTGCCACGAGTCATCACAGGCAGGCATTGACTCAGAGGAGGGTGACACAGGCCTGGGCCTACAGTAGGCAGAAGGAGGTGTAATGCCTGAGTATGTTTTGGCCTTGGCAAAGGGCATGCTTATAGCTTTATACACTGGCTCAGTGAGACTCTGGAAATGATACCTCTCTCTGACTTGCACATATAGTAAAAGAGATGCCTAACTGGACACTACCTGCTTTCAAACAACATGTATGAGGGTAGTCGTAGTATGTGCATCCGACATAGCCAGCCCTGCAAACTTTAAGCCTGAGTCATGAGTTGCCATGTGTTAAGCTTAATACTCACGAAAGCAGTGCTAAACAGCATTCACCACCATGTAGTAGTATGTAAAGGAATTGCACACACCAACTTAAGCTTCAACTTGGGGTCAATGTTGAGTAATATTGGCAACATCCAGCAATGTTGCCAGTTCAATATTTAAACAATATTGGACAAGCTGGAGTCCTAAGTAGGGCACCAAGAACAGAAAGCCAACATGCTCATATTTGTTCTATTGGCCCTTAAGCAGTCCTGGTACTGCTCCAATGTGAAAATATAAAGCAGTATTCTGGGCCTCAAACCCAAGATACTGTGCACATTATAGTCATAGTACTGAACCACTAAACCATGACAGTGTTGCACGGTAGTCCAGCCTGTATGAAGAAATGTTGATAAAGTTTATGCAAAGTGATTCCATGGAAACCCTGCAGGCCTGGCATAATCCTGTCGAGTTATGACACAAAAGAGTGAGTCCTACAGTAAGAATAGAACCTGACTTTCCAACACACAGTAGAAATGTTAATATTGGACATGTACACATACATCAACAAATGTAGTGGACTATCAGACAGCAACATACTGAAAGGTCACACTGGGCATGCTCACACACACGAATAAATGAGACAAATGTCAGGCAACTGGGAACACTGACAGTCTGAACTGGGCATGCTCACACCCACTTAGGCCATGTTGTTGGAGTACAGCAGAGTGGACCACACATATCAGGCAGTTGCAGGTGTTAACCCGGGGAATTGCTGTCACTATCCACAAATTCGCACTGTGCACACAGTTATATGACAAAGACACACATATATAATATAGTGGAACCCCTGTCATAATCAAATATGTCTCTGCAGATACCTAAGTTTGTTCATAGAAAGTGGGAAACAAAAAGCATAAAAACCTGCAAACAATTATCCAGCAATAAACATTGTGCATCCTGAACATTATCATAGGTTCCCAGAGAGGAGGTTGCTGATCACTAGGCCTATCTGCCCTAGGGCATGCCTGAAAGCCTAGCCACTAGTGTGTTTTGAAACTTTCACAACCCTGTCAAATTAGAACACTGTGCCTGTGAATAGTAGGTCACACAAGATAGCCCATTTACATTCAGTGTATGTGTGCCTCTGTCTAGCGAGGACCCAGAAGATATCCCATGGGTAAATATCACGATCACCCATCCCACTTGTCAAGATGTCTCCTGTGTAGAGTGGTCAGTGGGTGGCTCTGCCTATACCAAACCGGGATTACAATCAGGGTGAGTGGAAGCCTCTGGGATAAGAATCTGTCCACTTCCAGCATGTCCTATTAACATCTGTGCTTTGAGGTATATGTCCCTGGTGTGTGTAGCTGGCTCAAGGAGTCCGGGATATCCTGGCAAGGTGGAGCATGTCCCGTGTTAATTCTGGGTTGGATATTTCCTGCTTAAACTACAGGCACACAACACATCTGGAAGTAGGTGGTAAGTGACCCCAGGCAGAGCTGGAGTTACTGTATCCACTGAACTGTGCAGGGGCATCCGTGTGAAAGGTCCCTATCACTGCTTGTTGAGGGAACATTTGTGGCCAGCCACAGTTGCTGCAGGTGTCGGGTAAAAGGTACATTGTAAATGTGGCATTGTAACCAAGCATAAAATTATTGATGAGTATAGGGGCACAATGACCTCCTTGATCAACATAGCCATGAAACCATATATGTGGGATAAGGTGGGCTATATAAGAAGTTCTGTCCAATCCACTTTGACGCGTGATTGTCAAAAGGCGGAAATCTGAACAAAGTTGTATCCAATCTAAGCCCTAACCTTTACTGCATATGTAATGGATTACACTACCTATGTGGTAATATGTGGGTTATGTTGTTATTCCCAAAGAGATGACTATGAGCAACTAATAACGCGCATTTAGCCAGCAGGCCATGGCTCAGGCACCAGTCATCCTATCTCTGCGAAGACCCTGTAGCGACCATGGAGTATGCCCCCAAGCTGGAGAGTTGATGCCATGGCACCCAGTTTGCAGTCATCTACGAACATGGTGAGCCATATTCCTCCTGTGTTAGCCTGTGGAAGGTCACACAAATATATACTGAACAAGAGAGAGGTCCAGGACTGAGCACCTTGTGGGATGCCATGTGTAACTTGGCATTATAGTCAGACATGGCCTCTGCAATCACTAAAACATGTGGAGTGCTATCCACTGAAGTCAGGTAGCAATCCATGAAGTGTGAGATAATGTGTCGATATGTCGATGCCGGTGAGCCTATGCACCAATGGCCAGAATTGGGGCCATTGTGTATGTTGAAAGGTTGTGCAAAGGTCCAGAGCGGGTTATTGGCCGGACCGCCGTCCCTACAATGATGGACCTGGTGACTGTTTAAAGAATCGAACAGATCAAGAAGGCAAGATCTGCCCACAGCAACGCTGAAATGTACAGGACCCAGTGTCACTGTAGGTTCCTGATGTCTATGTGCATGAGTCCCATTACAATATACTCCGCAGCTTTTGCCCAGAACAGGCTAGTTAGCCTTATAGGGCGATATTGTCCCACCTTGTGGTCCATTGTGGCAGCAACTCTCTGTGGAGTGGGACCACCTATGCTCACCTGTATACTACATTCCCTTGAGGTACATATCCTGCGTAGCTTCTGAGTATTGAACAGTGATGATGAAAATGTGAGGAGTTGCGTCTGCCATGAAGCCCGCATGTAAGGCGCAGGCGGGACTTCGTCTGGTTCCATTGATACTGTGTTGTCCACTGTGGGGAGGGCAGCACTCACCTGTTTATTTGTGATGTCGAGGGAGGTTACACTCTGTTATTTGGGATGGACTTATTGTAGCTCCTTGAGGGGGATGGGGGGACATCTGCACTGGAACCTATTTTGCTGCCAGGATGTTGGCAATGTCTGTGGGTTCAGAAATTTATGTTTATTCAGTATGCAGTAACTCACAACATATCAGTGAGTGTCCACCCAGGTACCTGAATTAACTGAAGAAGGCCTTGTGAAGGTGTCCTACTTGTCACTGGTGCCAATTGTCCGTTAAACAGGCCTGACATAAATACATGGTGATTGTAGCTGTCTGCCTTTAGTACAGATCTGAATTGCCTTCCCTGTCTGGGATTGTGCTCCTATCCATTTAGTAGCTTCCTCCTTTTCATTGTATAACGGTAATGGCCAGGGTCTACCAAGACAGGTCCCCTGCCATTAGGAGGGTAATGAGTCTGGTTGTTGTTGGGATAGCATGATCCATATGAGTTCACTAGGAATTGTCCATAGAATATTGTATGTAAAGAAGGATTCAGCAGTCTGAGCCATATGCTTACCATAATGCTGTGCTAGGGTCTCTGAAGGATACCACCTTGAGCTGTGGAGAAGTGTGGCCGTTTGCTTTTGAGAAGTTCACCAAAGATTACCCAGGATGGGGTGTGAGGGAAGCTAAGGATATGGATGTGCCAGTGAGATAAATGTATGTTCTGATCTCTTACCAATGAGAGGTATATCTCAGGTGTGGAACATAGAGGCCCCCATGTTGTTGATGATCATGTCCATATATGCTGTCCCCTCTTGTGGGTGTGAGCGACCAGTTTGTGCCATAGCATATGGAATTTACAAATAAGAAAGTAGTATTAACTGTTGGTCCAAGGGTTTTGGGGCCTGAGTACTATACTGAGTCAATGTGTGGAGTATTGCAGAAAGTCACCCAATATAATGTGGTGTATTTTACAGGAGACGGTCATATTGTCCGAGTGTTCCCAGGAAGCTGAGTGTGGTTTCCTGGAGTTTGGGATGGTGGTCTATAGCAGGCAACAAACCAAAAGGCAGATTTGCACAATGTTAGAGTGCATATGTATAGTCTGTAAATGCTTTATTTATTTTATTTATGTATTTATTTAAATTTGTTGACGGAGTGTCAAACTGGGCATTGGGTCCATTTTTATTTCGGAGCGGAGGCCGGGGAGAAAAACTCCACAGTAAAATAAGCAGACAGTAGCCAATTACATTGGATTACACTTAGTGATTAACAATTTAACATAGAAATTACTTACTACAACATATTTACAGATGAAGAACATAGTACATCAGTAGAACAACTAGAGAATCTTTGTCTGTGAAGTAACTATAACAGGCATTAACAAATGCCAACAGCTAATGAGAGGTTCACACTGCTGTATAATAAGTACTAGGCTTATGAGCATCTAGAACTTGCTATCCATCAAAGGTAGTTAGTGGAGTGAGGTGAAAGGTAGTAGTTGCGGATGAATTAGGGTGGATATTGATATTGAAATTATTGAGTGGGAGTTGCAAGGGCATAGCCAGCATGTTTTAGGTGTGCTTTTAATAATAAGTTTTAGAGGAGTTGGTGTTGCATGATGATAGTGTAGCGGAGGTAATGTGTTGGGTGGGAGTGAGTTCCATGAATTTGGCTATGGCGCAGAGAATAGTGCTTCACCAGACTTAGGTTATTGGCTTTAGTGATCTGCAAAGTGATTTTTTGCATGCTTTGTGCAGTGCTACTAACCAGGTATGTGCATCTGTGATGTATATGGATGCTCCACCATTTGTGTTGGCCATTCCAGTTATGTGGTCCAGAAAGCATAGTGCGATGCAATATAACCTGACAGTAATGCTGGTGTGCGTGGCATGTGGGAGCCTGAACCAGGGTGTCTGTTAGTGCTACAGATATCGGCCTATTCTCCACATACTGAGGAGATTCCTGGATAGGCGCAATATGAGGGGTAACACATCTGTTGTGAGCAGCATTACCCTCAGTGTCATCAGTATACTCTGTAATGTCTAAGGAGGTGGGTTTGTCTTTTGAGCCCTGCTTAAAAAAGGCAGTATGAGTGATTAGCAGAAGTACCTTAGCCAGTATTCAGAAGTCCAAGGTGACAGGTGCAAGCTGTCCATAGGGAAGCTTCTTATCAGCATGTTGAGCATGTCCTTTTGGGACCCCAAACTGTTCAGAACACTGTATCCCCTTTGAATGACACCAATATTTTAGCCAACTAACCGTTAAATGTGATCAGTTTGTTGAGTATACTGTGACACATCATACTTTAAAATTATGAATGCGGGACAAGGTCAGTGGGGTCACATGCTGGCCTGGGCACACATGATCCAGAAAGGTTCCCTCTATGTATCGTGTCATGTAGTCAGGAGGAGCGATCCACAGAGGTTGTATGCACCAGCATGGACAATGATAGAGCCAGTCTGTATTAACTTTGGAGTGACCTGAGTGCATGTGTTATGTGGGGGATCCCTAATTACCTGAGAGACAGCTCAAAGTGACTATTCCCTTGTTGTTTGGCCTGGTGAGGTAGGATGGGATGTCAGTGTGTCTGACAATAATGAGTGCCACCTATTACAAGTGTATTAGGTGTGTTGTGCTATTGAGCCGAAAGGGCAGTGACTGTGTGGCACACTGACGATTCTGAACTATATATGATATGTGTGGAAGGTGGCCTTGATGCGGTAATGCATTGCCAAAGTTGTTTACGTGTGTGTGTCTGCTTTGGAGGTCTCTGCTGCTTGGGGCAGAGTTTATATGGGAAAACCTCTGGGTATGTTTATGTAATAACTGATAATGTGGTTTGATTGCTTATAACCGCTATAGGAACCTTGTGAGACTGATATGTGGTGTGTGTGGTTACCTTCACCCCCTGATAGAGCCTATGTGCCAATCATGGGTGAGAATTAGAGCTCAGCCTCCTGCATGTATCAGCTGTGTGTTGCATCTCTCACACGCCTATCTGAGTTTCATTAGGGGAGGAGGGAGAGAGGGTTGTCTGTGTACATGAGGGCAGGATGTGACATTGTGTCAAAACCACAATATTCACCTAGCTGGACTGGAGAGTACACGGCAGAAGAACCGACCCCTGGACATGCCAGAATATGATGACATACTCTCGTGAGCCTGATCACAAAAGGATCAGTAAGGTGTGGTGTGTTAATTGTGTAAAGAGGTATAACAGGTGTATTAGTGCTCGCGGTTTGTTGGTGAATTTGTTGGCTCCAAGAGTAGCTAGAAGGAGTCCAGACTGAATCGCCAGCACCTCCTTCCCAGCTACTGTCGTCATAAATAGCAATAATGCCTCATATGTGTGGCAACCTGGAAGTCCCAGGAGGTTAGCTAGTGCCTGACTGACCCAATGTCAACATGTCCTGTCAGACAGGCCCATATACATGCCACCTCCCACACTGAGCGAGATAGTCCATTTCATCACACCTGGGAGATTATCACATGCCAGAATAGCTGGAACAGCTCCCCAAAGCCAAAACATGGCAGCAACTGGATTACATTTTGTTTCCCCAATATATTGTCATGCATGAACTACAGAACAAACAGACCCTGCACCTGAACGATCTCTGTTAAGCCTCCACCCTCTCCACAGGATATGGAGACTGTTGAATGTGTTACAGCCAATACATGACACTCCCCACCAGGGGTGTTGGTGCACAACACAACTTTATGAGGAAGTATAGTCCAGTAAGCCTATGAGAGTCTGATCCTGCAGGAAGCATGGAGTCACATCATGGTTGAAGAGTCACCAAACAGAGCTATTGGAAGCTCACAAACACACAACCCTACCAACTGTGAGTATGTTCATGTGCATATCATGGTTCCCAAACATGCTAGACTGTTTGCATGGCAGCCACCCAGGACATACATCACTGAACAGGCTAAGGCACATGTCCCACATAGACTTTGAATAGCCCTTTATCAACATCCTAGACACATATTTGTATCCACAAAACCAACAATCTGTGCATAAATATGTGTTGACATAACGGAAGGAATGTCAATGTGTCTAGAAAAGATCACACAAGGTAAGAATAATGGGTTCCTGTATAAGCTGTTGACACCTGCCGACCCCCATATGGCTCAATTTCTGGGATTGCATAAAACCAAAGTGTACACACATTATTACAATATCTCAGTCTGATGATGTCAGCATCCTGAATATATAGCAGGAGAGAAACCACACAATCAAAACGCATATAGCATGCCGTGTTAATGTGTATTTCCTCTAGTGTTATCATAACATAGTTAAGGTAGGGGTTTTGAATCCTGCTGGCTTCGCTGAAGCCCAGTGTGTATGTGTGTGCAAATTTCCTTTGAGAGGAGTTCCCTTTTGGAGACTAGGAAAACACATTAAAGAGAGGTACACATCCCTCTTTGGAGAGGAGATCTAATGATGTCCAGCAATCCACAAATATAGCAGGAGAAGAACCACCATATAAGGCATATAAGCGTGCCGTGTTAATCACGTATGTCTCTAGTATCTGTAATATAGTTAGGTAGAGAGGGGTTTGAATCCTGCAAATGCTTGTGACAGTGTGTGTGTATTAGAGTGTGTATGTGTGTGATTTCACTTTGAGAAAGAGTGCCTGTGTTTGGAGACTGGAAAAACACATTAAAAGAGAATTGCATCCCTCTTTGGAAAGTCCTGAGTGATGTCAGCATCCCTATAAATATAGCAGGAGAAGCAAAAACCACCCAATAAAAGCATATAACCCTTTGAATTAATGTCGTCTCTCTCTCTCTCTCTCCTAGTATCATTAACACATGGATTAGATAGGGGTAGGAATCCTGCAAACACTGACAGTGTGGTTGGAGTTAGGTGTATGTGTTTGATTTCCTTTGGGAGGAGTGCCCTTTTGGAGACTGGGAAAACACATTAAAAGAGGTACATCCCTCTTTGGAAACACTGATGAAGTGTCAGCATCCTTTCTACAAATATAGCAGGAAAACAAAGAAACCACCCAATAAAGCATATAAGCGTGATGTGTCACGTATCTCTCTAGTATCATAACATAGTTCGTTAGAGGGGTTTGAATCGTGCAATTGCTGAGTGTGTGTATGTGCCACAGTTGGTCAATGCAGAATGGAGTTTGCTTTTACTATGGCGGCGAGCATATCGCAGTTCAAAACAGTATGTGCATTGCACCAAATCAGGTATCCTGTGTGGCAAATAAAATATGTGTACCTTGAGCCTCCAATAGTCAGTACACGCTAGGTGTGAGGCAGCATATTACATGAATACATTTACTTCATTTGACAGATTATTGCCGTTGCTTCTCGAACTATAGGTCACATATGTATGTATGTGACAAGCCCATACACTAATAGTGATCTGTGGCCAAAGGTGCATCTGTGCACACACTCATGACTAGTACTATAGACTACTGTGAGTGAGGGTAATTGCCCTGGGAATTTGTATATGTGTCCAGACATGCTCATACACAACAAGCGACTGGCAATAATGGACCAGTCATTATGGGTGTACAACAGCCCAGTGGACTATGCATTTCAAGTCCCCTAATGTCTTATGTGACACCAAGGACTTCACAATGGCACCTATGGATATGTGGACCACCAAAGGGACAGATGACATAACACGCATTGGATGTATGTACACATTGGTACTAACATACTTGTGTTGGAGGGCTACCCACCTATGTGGTACTGTCGGGATAGTATATATAGTAAAATGTGGATGACTATGCCGCCGCTACAAACTTACTGCTATACAGCATGTGATGGACAACAAGGTATCTGTCTGTATAATGTGCCTTGTGTGGATATCGTCCCATCCAGGGAATGCATTGTAGAGCCAATGCATGCATTTTCAAGATGTGAATGGACATATCCCTAGTGTGTTTGCATGTACCTAAAGGGGCTATATGCCAAACAGGTGTGGTCCAAAGAACAGGTGGTGGTCAGCCCTCACTGGTTACTGTTATAAGTATAGTGCCGGAAGGATCAGCAGCGCTGTTACTGAGTTCCCTGCAACTGTGTGTCATTTGTCAGGACATCATCTAACAGATTGGTTATGTAGTCATGCTGTTGAGGGTGGTGTATACTACCAGACTGTGAATGGGCATTGACAGATATTAACAGTATCACACAGCATAAGTGTCATCCCATGTCATACACACATGTGTACTCCCATGTTAGTACATATCTGTAGTGAGAGATACACATACTGGCCATCCCGAAAGATACCATGAGATGTTAACAATTTTAGCCTGTGAGCAAATTTATGTCACACATCCAGCAATGTGTCCACTATGCGATACATGCAGACGATGCGCACCCACCATGTTCACAGATGGCATACATCTGTAATTTGAAATGAAATACACACAACACACCTGCATTATTACAGTCCACTCCGCTACTTACATGCTTTTTGTGCACAACAGCACTGTACACACTTCAGCCAAGTGGCACATGGGTGGACAATACATACTCAGACCCTAACACTGAATTGTAAACTCCAGTATGCTACATTGACGAGTCCAGAGCTGGCGGTGATGCTATAATGCCTGCTCGAATATACCTTCACAAGGATATCATTACACTTTCCTGTTGACAACTTGCTCGATATTGCTACACCGCGCTATAATGTCACCTGTGCATCAGAACCATGTTAGCCTGTTCCTGCATCAATGTTCGGACAGATGACAGGAGGTGGCATAGGTGTCATAATATGCACAGGAATTGTGTTGTTGGTTTGCCAGAAAGGCCGACATTGACCCACATCAATCAATGTGTGTGTGTGTGTGTGTGTGTGTGTGTGTGTGTGTGTGTGTGGTTCTTGGACAAACAGTACAGCATGGGCCAATATCGTGATGTATGTGTGTGTGTAGTGTGTATTAAACTAATGTGAGCCCTAGTTAGTTTTACGTTGTGTGTGTGTGTGTCTGCATGCACACAGCTCCACCATGTGGCTGAAACATATATATGGAGGTTGTGGGACAAGCCACAGGCGCTGGCACCTCGCCACAGGAATGGTACCAGATCACTGTCTCTGACAGCCGGGCATGGTACCTGTGTGCCTGGCAGAGGTGCTGAGCAGTGTCGGGTACCAGCCTGACTGGGTACTATCAATCGGTGGTACAGCGATGACTGGATGCGCATGTCCTGTGCCAGGACTGGCCAAAACCAAGTGCATGGTAATTCACTACTAGGACCCGGTCCAATGGACAGGCCAGCTGCAACACGTGCTGGGAGTTGGTACTGCGCACTATGAGGGAATTTGGCGCGATATTGATATGGTCCTTCAGCGGTGATGGCGCCAGCTATTTGCTGTTGCTGTGCGTATGTCCGCATCAGAACATCGGCTTCAACTGTCCAGCCTGCGGTTAAAATGGCTCATGGGAACACATTTATTGGAGGGGCATCTAGAGTCTCCCTCAGCCAGTAATATCAATGATGACCTCGGTGTAATTCTGGATGGCACTGCTTGAGTCACGGATCACTGTCGGTGATGGCGTGTAGCCAGCAATCCTCTGCCCTCGTATAGTCCCTCATCTGGTGTACCGGGTTCCATACATGCACCTGTGCCTGCATTACAGCGCTGGAACATACTGGAAGTTATGGCCTCTGGGGCCACAGTAGGCCAGGGCGTCAATACTGACCAAAGTGGTGCTCCCCACAAAGAACCCCTGGACATCTGCCTATACGTGCACCAGTTCCAGTAATCCATTATAGCTGTGTGGGGGATCGCAGAGTGCCATGGGTACTTGCACTCTCCTGGTCAATGCCAACTGTATGCTGTATCCCTCAAGCCTTCTAAGGCCATTGCTGGTGAAATGTGTGGGGATGTATTGGTAGTATGAGTGTGTATTACCGGATAGATAGGGTTGAACACTGTGTACTACAGCAGACTGGTGGGACCAATGACGGTAACCATCTGTCAAACCTTCCTGTGCCAGAATACATGTCTCATCATCTCCGCACGCCTATGA
The DNA here is from genome assembly GCF_019279795.1 of Protopterus annectens. NCBI lineage: Eukaryota > Metazoa > Chordata > Ceratodontiformes > Protopteridae > Protopterus > Protopterus annectens. Next base: position 1,731,004,058 of record NC_056743.1, read on the forward strand.
GTAAATGGTGACTGGGTTTCCCTGCAACTTTCCAGCCACCTCAGAACTTAAGCACCTGTAAAGGGAAGAATACAAGGAAACACTACTTTAAATCTGTACATGAGGTATTTAGCACACGCATGATTAGCCACCAATGAACACATCGAACACATGCACACATGCGATACAGAAGCCTCCCTCATTTGCACACATGCACATACACACACACACACACACACACACACACACACACACACACACACCAGCAATCAATACATACTCAATAGTGGGTGAAAGGTGTTAAGGGTGACAATCTATCTAAGGCAAACAGTCACCTCACACCTAATCAACATGCAGAGATAATTGTTTGCTCAAGACCACCCACAGGTGCAAGTGTAGATGACCCTATTTAATGACATTATATGCATTGCTTTGATGCGTATGTGTACTTGATTTGGCTGAGTTGGCTTCACCCCTGGAACACTTTTAATGTGTGTGGATACAACATTGTTATTGCAAGAATATTATCAACTCTGCAATGTCACCTGATGCATGCTCATCACTCATGGGTATACATGCCATGGCTGCATGTATTATCTGTGACCACTATAGATTGCGCCATGTCTGAAGTTATAGTGTCTGTGTCCATAGCAGATAATGGTAAATGGCACTGAGGTGTAGCATGCATGCTAACTACTTTTATGGGATAAGGTGGTGCATGTAGACATGAAGGAGATACAATGTTTGACTGTGGCCATTGTGCAGTGGATTTATGGTGGAGTAATGACGTTTTTCATCTGCAGACTGTGTTGGTGCCCAGCCATGACGCTGGCATGCTACACAACTATGACATTAAACACCGCATGCCCTGCAATGTGTCATGTGACCCTACTGCATTCAATAGCATTCCAGGACACTATTTAAGCACTTTGTAGAGATGGCGTTGCTGTATGTATTTGGCGTATGCCTGGCATATGTAACACACACAACATGCTATGCGCCGACAGCCTTGTGTATGGAGTGCATATGTTTGCCGCATACACAACATTGAGGGTGCAATTTAAGCAATGACTGCTGCCATTGTAATACTGTGGTCACTTGTAACTGAGATGGGGTGCCTTTAACCGTACCATGTGCCATAATCATTGTCATCTTGTGCCAGTCACTCCACAGCTACAAATGTGTGACAGACCACGCCTAGCATCTGCGCAATAGGTAACAAATGCTGCAGTACTGTATTTCCATTCACAATTACACAACCACTTTTGTACATGGGTGTATAGAGAGTTGTGCCCAATAGGGAGCATTGCTAACATGGCTGTGTTATATGTTGAAGAGTGTTACACAGCCCACGATAGGCCTTACCACCTGGTTACATCATGTAATCTACTGGATGACATGTGGGATACTGAAGTGTGACCTTACAGCAGGGTGGTGTGTGCATAATGGCCTCTGCATGTCTTTGTACCTCACATAGCATGACATGATAAATTTATGTTCGAACGCCGCTTACGCAGCTGTAGCAACTAATATATATCCAATGTGGCGCCCGTCGCATTTGTGTTGCCTCACAGCTATTGTCTGAATTGCTCTGTATTATTGCACATGTCATTACCGAAGGCAGCTACTGACATTACTGAGCTATTGCTGGCGATCACCCACAGCCAAACATGCCGACGATACATTATGCATAGTTGTGTTAGCAGCATGGCCGGCTACACTCACCTACCCGGCGTGCGACATTTCAGCACAACGATTGCAGTTATCTACCACGCTACCAGCATGAATCGACATTTTGCCTGCATGTCACGCCAGGGGCTGCAAAGAATATGAAGGAAGGTTAAGTCAGTGGCCACAGCTGTGGCATTGCTACAGTGAGTATCGCTGAAACTACAGTAGGGCAACGAGTCAGCAGTCACGGGTATCAGAGATAATCATTCCAAATATCCAGTTTACGCTTTCAACTTACCTGAGCAGCACAACTGGAACGCTGACAATCGCCCCTCTCGCGTAGACGCGCATAATCTAACAATACAGTTAACTTTTTGGTCTTCAGATGCGGGCGCTGCTCACCTGCTTTCGATCACGTATTAATGAGATATGATGGGTGGCTCAAATACTCCATGACAACACTTTGCCTCAGAGATAGAATGCTGCTGTTGTCCGGAGCCACCAGCTGGAGCAGCTCCTCCACCTCTGGTGAAGAGATAGATAGATGTACACCTACCACCCTTGGCAAGCCTGTTGCTTATTTGGATATCAGGCGCATGCCGCCACATGTCTAATTAAATCACTGCAGTGATGGCGTGCCTGCTCAACTTTGTCCGGTTATGCGCGCCACCTATATCCCGCTACGCCGATGAACAAGATCACCATGCGGTCACAGGTCACGGTCCTCACTCAGGCTGCTGCTGGAAAGAAAGCTTGGCATTGTGCTGCTGCACCAGGCTTCAGAAATATCTCATCTTCACTCTGTTGCTGTGTGGGATGGGATTTATTGCTGTTGGTGAGGCCATCTGGCTGAAAAGATCTCGGCGGAATATTTCATGTGAGTGAGTCCTGCTGGGTACGCACTTTACATTCCAACCACAGATATCACTTTGCCTGACATATCGCATACCATCCATTTGTCTGTGTCATTAGGGTTACACATGTCAATACCACATTTCCGGTTCTCAGACACAATTTTAGACTAACAGTGCGCTGGCACCTCCTATATATCACACCACTATACTGTAGTACCCAGCGCACTGTTTGTGACACAATGCACAATCTTTGACACGGGGGTATATGTCATCACGCCCAGTAATGCAAATATGAGTGTCATCCATTGCAATGGGGATGTAAGGCGCAGTTACACTAGTACCGAATCAACCACACTTTGAGTCATTGAGTGCACATAGCCCTGCCTAACATATGTGTACAGTTGTTATTTACTCATGGTTGGCATACTGCTGTAACAGAGTATATATGTTTGCTGGATACACGTATACCTGTAACACACATATGATTGCAGCTTATGGAAATACAGGCATAATTACGCACATCAGACAAACGCTTGAAATTGCGCCACTGTGTAATGCCAACACAGTGAGCATTACCAGCCATGTACCGCACGCTTGATACTGTATTGCCACTCGCACAAACCCTTATGCCTGCGATTCCGTCCTACTGTTAAGACTGCAGGAAACGCATGACAGTGTTTCCAAGCAATGTCGAACACACCGCTTGCCACCAGGCTGTTTAAAGCCTACAAGCCAGGTAGTACTACCAGTTCATATGGGGAGTTGGATTCACTGTGGTGACCACTCACTAAGCATACATGTATTGCTTTAGCCTACAATGAGAAACCCTGATTGTCAACATGAGACTTCACTTCACATCATATGCCATACTACTATGTGAGCCACTAACAGCATTTAATACACATCTTTTGCTGGCCTCACAGCTAGGATAGACATCACCATGTCAGATACAACTTCACTAACCTATCACACGCTGAGACGCTTGCACACATTCAAGCGTTATGCTTATTCAACCTCACGCCGGTACTTGAGTGTTGCGTGCACGTGAGTACATATTGTGAGTGCATAGTGTCATAGGTGGGTAATATGCTATTGGCCCTAGGGCCTACATGGCAGCCTAGCCATATGCTACCCTGGCCTTTGACACACATGTCTTTGATTTCGCTTGCCCCCCTACCAACCCAGAACCCTGGAGGAGTTTCCTGGGGTGTATTACCAATCTCCAAAACAATCATCAGGGGGTAACCCCATGACCAATTGCTAATGATGGGGCCTTGTTTGCTATTGCTGGGTGGTCTATTCAAGTGTATGGCATATCTCTGAGATGGAACCCTTCCCTCAGCATATGCTGATTAGTGAGCTGACAAGGTTTAGGGCCTAGGTGTGTCCCGGAGAATGTGATATGTGTTGACATGGTGATTGTCACCAACTATGGTGTGACATACCTCTGTATGTCTGGCAAGTCACCTCTGTGTGGCGGTATGCAATACAGTCTAGATGTGGTTTGTGACTCAGTCTGCACCCAGGGCATCTGTTTTGCGGCCAGTATTACCTCTTTGTGAGGTATGTCTGTGGCCTTTCACTGCTGTAGTTGTCATGTGAGGTACATACCACACAGGGCATTGTGATGAGTAGAGGGAACACTGACCTATATTTCCATGGATGACACACCTGTTGTCATGACACATACCACAGACAGATTACAGAGGTCTAGTGTGGCACTGTCTTATCAAAGAGGCTACTGTCCACCTGTGTCCCATGTTCCCCCTTATCACACCTTCAGTGTTGGGTAGACTCTCTACCTATGTGGTAGTTAATGGGTACAGGTGTTTTGGAAGGATGGCAGGGAATGGCACTGCAGTATCACACACTTGTCTACAGTCCATGCCTTGGTCACCACATGTACATATGACCCATGTCTCTCTCTCTCTTATATATATATATATATATATATATATATATATATATATATATATATATATATATAAATGTGTGTGTATATATACATATGTGTATATATATATATATATATATATATATATATATATATATATATATATATATACATATCTATATATATATATATATATATATATATATATATATATATATATATATATATGCCATACACATGTTGCATACATAAATGTCTCTCTATAAATATATGTATATATATATATATATATATATATATATATATATATATATGTAGATATATATAGTATATATACACATATCTATACATACATGTACACATATTTATATACACATAGATAACAAATCATGTACAGTCCATTTCATGGTGGGATATACTTATCTACAGTTGTGGGATGTACATTTATGTGATTCATATTGCACAGTGTTGTGCAGAATGCATGTGGTGTCCTCACATGTAGCTTTAGCAGGCCTCACTGGCTGTAACACAGCAGATCTGACAAATCAGTCCCACAGCGTTTAACCACACATACATATATACTGCATGCTGTTTTCTCATGCACACACTACAACCTACATAGATATATGCGACATAACAACCTTCAACATTATCTGTCCACCCTTCACTAACAGTTGCAGTATGTCCCTTGCCCTATGCCCTATATGCAGCATACAGATAGATACATGCTACCACACATGGATGATTTGCAGTGTGTGAGTACTCTTCAGAAACATCTACTACATGCCAACACATATATATGAGTTACATACCTTACCTTTTTTTTCCTGCTCCATCTGTTGACAGTTTTGTATTTTTGGTTGTTTGTTTTGGTTTCTTCTCTTCTGTTTGTTTTTCTCTGTTTTGTCTTATCTGTGCCTCTCTCCTCTGCTCTCTCTCTCCCTGTACCTGCAATGATATTGTTGCATGTGTGGACAGCAGGTACAGCCTGCTTTTCTAGGTATCTGCACTTGTGCATGTGACAGCCTCTGCACTGCAATTGGTGCCCCCCATTTAGTAATTGCATGCAGCCTGCTGTGTGGTAATTGCAGTACTCACTGTGATTGCAGCCCACTGCTATAAAATGCTAGGTTAGGTAGGCATAGCCCTTTCAGATTTCAAGGTGGGGCCCATGCTTGTTTGCTGTGGACACTGTTGTGTCAGTCAGAAGGTTGGTATATGTCTTATCTGAAGCTAGGGTTGTAGCCAGTGATATGCATGTTGTACTCAAACCTGACTGCTGCTTCCAGTACACACTTCTCAGTGTAGACATGTACTCACACCTCCAAATGCTAACACAGGATACATGGGAGTATGTACTTTATTTCTGAATTAGACAATTAACTGCCATACAAATGTAGTTATTGCACTGTATTCCTGTGGCACATGCAGTGTTTGTGAACTGTATACTTGTAATTATGTATTTACTCACTTCTGAACAGTTTGTGGTTTGTTTGTGTTGACATTAGCACAGGCTGCTCAACACAACTGGACATATTTCAGTACTGAGTATGCCTACCTACACCCTTGTTTTTGCCTGAATACACAGGTGTGTGTTTACCTTTGGGTAGGTGCAGAACTGCAAAGATCATTTTTTTATCATGTGAGGTTTATCTTGCTGAACATACAGGGTTGTACCTGTTAGTATTAAGGCAAGTAGTCTCTCATAGCTCCCACCATGTGGACATATCCAGATGGTAGCTAGAGGTTAGCACTATTATTCTTTGTCTGCACCACCAGTCTTTTCAGCACTGGCACATTGGCATTGTCACAGTTAGTTGCTACCAGTACATGGCTACATCCTTTGATATTTCTGTGTTGTACTCCTACATAAGGGCATGCTTGTGGAACTCCTTCCAAAGCTATTTGCAGAGTGTGTAACAGCAGTAATGCTGATATGCCTGTGTGTTTCTGCCTCTGAGGCCTCAGTGAAAGGTACATATAAGTAAGATACACCTGCAATATATTACAGACATATTGCATGAGACTTTCTTGGGAATCAGAGCATATATAACTACACCTTTTTCTGGCATGCAAGCAGTGTACTACTCTCATTACATTATTCATTACTTGTGATTACCACACTTTCTGCCTAAAGTTAGTACTTTTCAGAGGGATTCAGTGGGCACAGCTAACATTTGTTTACAAATCAGGGACATCCCTGTAAAGCAGTCACAGTTGGGGGAGGCTGGCCTCTGCCCTATTCAACAATTTGCCAGTGTTTATCCCTGTCTGATACTGTGTGTGGTTTTTGTAAGGTGTTACTGTAACATTATTCCTGCTGCTAGGATGGCTGGTTCTCTTTTCACAGTCATGTCATGCAATTCCACAACAATTGCTGGTAAAGACCCACAGAACACAGGATTTGTGTTATACCTAATTCCTATTTCCACACATTCACTCATTGTAATGCATGATATATTTATTTAAGCACCAAGTTATTGTATATCTTCTGTGGCTTAGTGGTAATTCATGCAGTCTATTGTCTCAATGGTCTGGGGTTGAGACTGACAGATTTTTCTTTTGCTGCTGAGCAGAACAAGGGCCCTGCCATAGAGTGACTAAGGCACTTTTAAGCAGTTGTAACTGAGGTTTGCGTGGGGTTGCGTGACACTAACATGATGCTTAGCTAAGTGTACACATGCACACTGCTTAAACCTGCTTACTACTGCTTAAAAGTGCTTACTCCCTTACCCTCATTAATTTCTTTAAAAGAAAAGAAAATGGGGAGATAGGTAAGTGGTGAAAAAGGGGGCACAAAGAGGGAAAGACAGTAGATAAACAAGCTCGGATGTGCAGGACGGGTGTAGGGAAGGTCCATAGCTGCCCATTTCTTTACAAGCAACAGCTGTGCATATGCAATAAATTTGGAGTGAAATGTGAAACCTTCCACCCCTGGGAGATGGGTGAGGACAAGAAAGTATGTTGTACTGCCAATTATAATTATCAGTTTACATGTCCAATGGACATGTGTGTGAAATAGGCAGCTATGTATGGGGCGTAATTGTTTTGTTGGTACAGATTGCCCTTTTTTTCTTTTTTTTTTTTTTTCAGGTGAGAGTGGAAAGTGAGGTAGAGGAAGTAGGTATTTTCGGGGAGGTAGGTTGAGGAGGTAAACAGACAAGACGCATACAGGGGCAGTGTATGACACATGGGGTTGGTGAACACAATTGACGGGGTCGGATGTTTGGAAATCGCCATGATGCCCACAGATGGTAACAGTGGAACTGAGATCCCCACCCATGGGCAGTCACCACTGCACCTTCACAGCCCGAGGGTGGCTGTGCTGGGGGCTAGGATGGGCAGGCTCACCCGTGAGACGCGCCACTCTGCCTCAAGCTGGCGTGGGGATCAGACTGAACTGACTGGATCTCCCTCGCACAGCCGGACTCCTTGAAGGGTGACAGGTGGCCCTTCTCCACCATGCTTGCACAGGGGTGAGCCCCATCCTGCAGCACTTCCCAAAGGTGGCACAGGACCAATGGAGGAGGGAGCCCAGGCTGGGCACCGACCTGCTGGTGCCAGGTGCACTCGCCAGCTGAGGAGGGACAGGTGGGTCACTGGGACTGGCCATCCCATACGTTCTGTGATTAGGTGTGTTTAATTACAACATAAACAACAGCATTCCAGATTAGTTGTAACAGCATGCAGTAATATTCCCATTAACCCAACACACCAAGGTTCCAACAGTTGAACAGCAAGTATAACACATGCATATATTGAACACACGTGGATATTCCAACAGCATGCAGGGATGTTTGGTAGCAACAGGCCACCATGATTGTGGTGTTTGAACAGGGCACATGCATCAAAGTGAATGCAAATATTTATAGAACAATAGGACATATGTCCCAACAAATATTTAAGATTACACATACCCATTGAGGTGTGGAATTGCATGGTTTATGCACATACAGTAGGGTGTAGAAAAAAAACTCGATTAACATCTTATAATTACTTTTAGTCTACACTACATTCCTAGTGACTGCAAGTGCATATCCCCTACATGTATTATTACACTTGCCACCATGCATTAGGTTGTGTAATGGGTTTGACTAGTTCAATATATGCCTGATCTATATCTGACATACTAACTGTCCAAGATGCAGATGTTACTGCTACGTATTTCTTGATTGAATTTATATTTCTTTATCTACATATCTGGATGTTTTCACATGACATTTTCACTTCAATTTGTACAGAACCCTGCATTTCTTGATGCACACTCACATTTCTGGGGAACAAATTAACATGCTACTCGTGTGCCAGATTTACATATGCATGCCAGCCAGTAACTGACTGTTGAGGACTGTATATATGCTTCACAGCTACTAGCACTTCCATCACCCACTTTATATGAGACTGCACAACTCTGGGTTGCCAGCATTTTTTAAAACAGTACTATTTATATAATGCAAGGGTACAATAACATTTCAAAGTAAGTGACACAGACACGCTCCGGGCTTTAGACCTTTATTAATGACATTACACACTTTTCCACAGGCTCACTCCTTTATTTGATATTACAGTGCATATGGAAGACATATTCAAGACATATTATACCTTTATTAATAGGTTAGAACACTCTTTTTCAGGCTCGCTCACTTATTTTATATGACAGTACATGCAGAGATATTATTCAGACATATATTTACCTTTCTTAATGGGTTACTACACTCTTTTCTGGCTCTCTGACTTTTTATCTGACAGTACATGCAGAGGACTTATTCAGGCAATTTTATGGCTGTATTATTGGACTACAACACTTTCTTTCATGCTCTCTCCCTATTTTATATAACAATACATGCAGAATAATCACTAACCTGCCTGGTAACCAGGCTGCCTTAGCAGCCTATCTGCATAGGCTTGCTGATTCAGCATACGTCACCTGCAGCTGTAAAGTAAAGTGAAGGGATATTGAGACATACCTATCCATTATACAGAATCAATCAATTATCAATTGTTACATACTGCATTCCATGGCTACCTACTCAGTTGTGGGGCATCTTGCATCCATGGGCCTCCTGTATCCATTGGTTTCAGGCAGTCCTGCTTCCATCTCTTCAGGTCTGCATGGTGGTGACAGACCTGCTCACCAGTCTGAGGAACGCCTGTGACACTGGTGAGGTCATGAGCTAACCAGTTCCAAGCCTCTGCCTTGTACTCCGTCCCTTGGAACTGGCCCTGCAGGAGTCTTGACTCATGACGGTGGACAAGGAGCCAAACCATGTATTTTGACTCCTCGATGCCCCAATGTTGCGCTCGCTACAATCAGTTATGGCAAGTATTTCTGCGTATGGGGCTTAAATATGCCACATTTCCCGCATTTTTTTTTTTTGTGATTGGCCGTTTTTGAAAATTCTCGGCTGACTGCAGACCTGCTTAGTAATGGTTAATCTACTATTACTAAGTATATGAATGTTAATAGTGGCTGTTTTTTCTATGTTGTCATGACTTAGTGGTTCTGTACTTTGATTATGATGCACAGAGTCCTGGGTTCAAAGCTTGTCATTCTTTTATTTTAATACTGTCCAGACAGGCTAGGGGTGTGGCTGTGTTTAAGCAACTTTGCTCCACAATGCCTTGCTTCCCGTGCATGTCACGCAAACACATGCGCTGGTAAAGCGCTATGGCCTCTGTTGCGCTGGGTAAAGCGCTATTAAACTATGGCAACTCTGTGCTGGGTAAAGCGCTAAACTATGGGCAACTCTATTGCGCTGGTAAAGTGCTATTAAACTATGGGCACCTCTATTGCTGAGTAAAGCACTTTTAAACTATGGGCAACTCTATTAGCTGGGTAAAGCGCTGCTTAACTGCAGGCAATTATATATCAGGATCCTTTAAAATATATATTTTGTTCACTGATACATTGGCCATTTCACTGCTTTTACTAAAATTTTAATCATATATTATCAGGTATTATTTCATATACTGATTTAAAACATAAATAAGAAGGGGAGTGGTGGGACTCGAACATGAATGCCTCTCTTTGTCTGCGAGCGATTTGCATAAACATTTTTCTTATGCTCTTCCATGTCGGATTGCTAACTGCAGCTAAGCAATGGGCATCCGCACACGCAAATACGGGCAGCTATTTGGAATTTAAAAAATAAAATTAATGTTTTACTTTTTATAACTGTGATGGGGGTTTACAATGTCAGGGAGTGTGGTGTTGGGTGCAAGGACATTTGAGCAGACTCACTCTTGTGTGTTTCATTTTACTTTTCCAACCTTGCAGGGGCGTGGACATTTTGACTGCTCGGCAGTCGGACATACCCTGCTTTCTATCAGTCCGTGTTAGACTTACGGTTGAGTCATGCCCTCATGAATATTCATGGCGCTGACATCATACCGTTCAACTGCAGCCTCAAGTAAGACTTATTAAGTCTTACGGAGGAGATGGTCGGGGTTCTGTCTTTCCTATTTTCTACCATGTGACACTGCAATTAGATTGTTCTGTTGCATCTGGTTGGTAATATCCTTGTTAAATGAAGTGTATTGCCATTTGAATTAATATGTTTATGTGACCTAAGTTGTTAAAAAGAAAAAGGCAATTATTAGTTGTAAAGGATAAACAGACAGCCAGATAAAATAAACTACTGTTTGGCTATTCAACCTAATGCTTGTGCTTCTCATTATATATATTTTATATGGATTTCTAACAGTGGAGGTTTCATACTTAGCCTTTTGTTAAATATGGCCAGGAAAGTAGCAAAGTATGAAATTGTGGATGCAGTTTGGGACATCTCTGTTCTAAATGTTTTGTCATATAATTGAAATGGCAATGTTATGTTCCTGAAACTTCTCTGAACCTCGTTTGCATTTTCAGCTTTTATACTTTACTTCATAACTTCCTTTCCTTCATCATGTGATAAGTCATATATTGCTTACTTGATATTTTTGTGAATTAAGCTTTGATTTCTGTCTTATCCTTTGCATCTCCTTTCAAATTATTTCCTTCATTTCACTGCTGTAAGTCTTACTCACTAGTATTTATCAAATTAAATTCCTTCTGTAGATGTGAGCTTAACTTACATATTTTATTATTGCATTCTCAGCACTTTTGTATTTTCTGAATACACGGGTTTACAGCTGGAAAAGAGTCTTGTATGTATAAACAATTCAAAACTGAATTTCTAATTAACAGGCAATATATTGAAAATTAATTTATTACTAAAGAAAAATTTTGGAGTGAGTTGGATGAAGTGGTGGTGAGTGTACCCAAGGGTGAGAGACTAGTGATTGGAGCGGACTTCATTGGGCATGTTGGTGAAGTGAACAGAGGGGATGAGGAAGTGATGGGTAGGTATGGTGGTAAGGAGAGGAATGCAGAAGGTCAGATGATTGTGGGTTTTGCGAAAAAGATGGACATAGCTGTGGTGAATACGTATTTTAAAAAGAGGGAGGAGCATAGGGTGACGTACAAGAGTGGATGAAGATGCACACAGGTGGATTATATCCTATGTAGGAGGGCCAGTCTGAAGGAGACTGGAGACTGTAAAGTGGTGACAGGGGAAAGTGTAGTTAAGCAGCATAGAATGGTGGTCTGTAGGATGACTTTGGTGATCAAGAAGAGGATGAGGAGTGTGAAAGCAGTGTCAAGGATTAAATGGTGGGGAAAAATTTTAAGGGGAAATTGGGGTTGGGTTTTAAAAGGGGTTCCCAAAAAGAAAGGGGGGGTTAAAAAAAAAAAACAAAAGGGGGGGGCCCAAAAAAAAAAAAAAAAAAATTTTTTTACAAAAAAGGGGGGGGGAAGGGGGGTTAAAAAAAAACTTTTTGAGGCCCCCCCCCTTTTGCCCTGGGAAGGGGGCAAAAACCCCCAATTGATTCCCATATCTGGCATCTGACGCAGCTGTACCAGACATTTGCCAATGGGGACATCCCACATGGTCACCTAGTGGGGGATGCTGGATATGCACTGGAGCCATGGCTGATGACACCCATCAGAAACGCACACACACCTGAACAGGAACACCATAATGAGGCATACGCGCAAACACGAAATGTAATCGAGCATGTGTTTGGGCTGCTCAAGTCACAGTTCCGGTGCCTGGACACATCTGGTGGAGCCTTGCAGTACTCACCAACTGCATGTACCCAAATTGTCATGGTATGTACTATGCTACATAATATGATCCTGCAAAAACAGCTGCAGCAGGAACAGCATGGGGCCTGGGCCAAACAGCCTCCCACCATTGCCAAGGTCATCACAGGCAGAGCGTGACTCAGAGGAGGAACAACCTGAGCCTGCCCCAGTAGGCAGAAGGAGGTGTGCCTAGTATGTTTTGGCCTTGGCAAAGAGGCAACGCATAGCACATACACTGGCTCAGTAGGAACTCTGGAAATGATACCTCTCTCTGACTTGCACATATAGTAAAAGAGATGCCTAACTGGACACTACCTGCTTTCAAACATGTATAGGGAGTGTAGTATGTGCATCCGACATAGCCAGCCCTGCAGCACAACCTGAGTCATGATTGCCATGTGTTAAGCAATATAAAGCAGTGCTAAACAGCATTCACCACCATGTAGTATATGTAAAGGAAATTGCACACACCAACTAGCACAACTGTGGTCAATGTTGAGTAATATTGGCCAACATCCAGCAATGTTGGTTAATATTGAGCAATGTTGGACAAGCTGGGTCTAAGTAGGGCATAGCAGAACAAAAGCCAACATGCTCATATTTGTTCTATTGGCCCTTAAGCAGTCTGGTCTGCTCAGTATGAAAATATAAAGCAGTGATGGGCCTCAAACCCAAGATACTGTGCATTATAGTCATAGTACTGAACCACTAAACCATGACAGTATTGCAGTGATCAGCCTGTATGAAGAAATGTTGATAAGTTTATGCAAAGTATTCCATGGAAACCCTGCAGGCACAGCATAATCCCTGTCGAGTTATGACACAAAAGTGAGTCCTACAGTAAGAATAGAACCTGACTTTCAACACACACAGTAGAAATGTTAATATTGGACATGTACACATACATCAACAAATGTAGTGGACCTCAGACAGCAACATACTGAAAGGTCACACTGGGCATGCTCACACACGAATAAATGAGACAAATGTCAGGCAACAGAACACTGACAGTCTGAACTGGGCATGCTCACACACTTAGGCCATGTTGGAGTACAGCAGTGGACCACACATATCAGGCAGTTGCAGGTGTTAACCCAGGAACCTGTCACTATCCACAAATTCGCACTGTGCACACAGTTATATGACAAAAGACACATATATAATATAGTGGAACCCTGTCATAATCAAATATGTTCTGCAGATACCTAAGTTGTTCATAGAAAGTGGGAAACAAAAACGATAAAAACCTGCAAACAGTATCAGCAATAAACATTGTGCATCCTGAACATTATCATAGGTTCAGAGGTTGATACTAGGCTATCTGCCCTAGGGCATGTACAAGCCTAGCCAGAGTGTGTTTGGCTTTCACAACCCTGTCAAATTAGAACACTGTGCCTGTGAATAGTAGGTCACACAAGATAGCCCATTTACATTCAGTGTATTGTGCCTCTGTCTAGCAGGGACCCAGAAGATATCCCATGGGTAAATATACGATCACCCATCCACTTGTCAAGATGTCTCCTGTAGGTGGTCAGTGGGTGGCTCTGCCTATGCAAAACCGGGATTACAATCCGGAGTGAGTGGAGCCTCTGGGATAAGAATCTGTCCCTCCAGCATGTCCTATTAACATCTGTGCTGAGGTATATGTCCCTGGAGTGTGTAGCTCCAAGGGAGTCGGATATCCTGAGGTGGAGCATGTCCATTAATTCTGGGTTGGATATTTCCATAAACTACAGGCACACAACACATCTGAGTAGGTGGTAAGCGACTGAGCAGAGCTGGAGTTACTGTATCTGAACTGTGCAGGGCATCCGTGTGAGTCCCTACATCTGCTTGTTGAGGAACATTTGTGGCCATTACAGTTGCTGCAGGTGTCGGGTAAGGTACATTGCAAATGTGGCATTGTAACCAAGCATAGTCGTGATGAGTATAGGGGCACAATGACCTCACTTGATCAACATGTGAAACCATATGGGATAAGGTGGGCTATATAGAAGTTCTGTCCAATCACTTTGGCAACGTGATTGTCAAAGGCGAGAGTACGAACAAGTTGTGTCCCCAAACCCCTAACAACTACTACCATATGTAATGGATTACTACCTATGTGGTAATATGTGGGTATGTTGTTATTCCCAAAGGGGATGACTATGAAACTAATGGCATTTAGCTGTAGGCCATGGCTCAGGCACCAGTCATCCTATCTCTGTGAGACCCTGTATGAGTATGCATGTGCCAGCTGGAGAGTTGATTATGGCACCCAGTTTGCAGTCATCTGCGAACATGGTGAGCCATATTCCTCCTGTGTTAGCCTGTAGGTCACACAAATATATACTGAACAAGAGAGGTCCCAGGACTGAGCCTTGTGGGATGCCATGTGTAACTGGCGTATAGTCAGACATGGCATCTGCAATACTGAGCATGTGGGTGCTATCCCTGATCCAGGTAGCAATCCATCGTGTGAGATATGTGTCGATATCGATGCCGGTGAGCCTATGCATAATGGCCGAGTGGGGTATTGTGTTGAAAGGTTGTGCAAGGTCCAGGCAGGTTGTGTGGACAGCCGTCCCTACAATGATGGACCTGGTGACTGTTTAAAGAATACGAACAGATCCAAGAGGCAAGATCTGCCCACAGCAACGCTGAAATGTGCAGGACCCAGTGTCTGTAGGTTCCTGATGTCTATGTGCATGAGTCCCATTACAATATGCTCCATAGCTTTGCAGAACAGGCTAGTTAGCCTTATAGGCCGATATTGTCTGTGGTCCATTGTGGCAGCAACTCTGTGGAGTGGGACCACTATCGCTGTATGCCATTCCTTGGGTACATATCCTGCAGTAACTCTGATATTGAACAGTGATGTAATGTGAGGGTTACGTCTGCCATGAAGCCCATGTAAGACGCAGGCCGGGACACCGTCTGGTTCCATTGATGCTGTGTTGTCCACTGTGGGGAGGGCAGCACTCACCTGTTTATTTGTGATGTCAGGGAGGTTACACTCTGTTGGGATGGACAGTAGCTCCTTAGGGGGGATGGGGGGGGGACATCTGCACTGAACCTGTTTGCCAGGATGTTGGCAATGTCTGTGGGTTCAGGGTATGTTTATTCAGTATGCAGTAACTCACAGCATATCAGTGAGTGTCCACCCAGGTACCTGAATTAACTGAAGAAGGCCTTGTGAGTGTCCTACTTGTCTGGTGCAATTGTCCGTTAGAAGCAGGCCTGACATAAATACATGGGTGATTGTAGCTGTCTGCTAGTACAGATCACAGATGCCTTCCCTGTCTGGGATTGTGCTCTATCATTTAGTAGCTTCCTCCTTTCATTGTATAGCTTATTAATGGCCGGGGTCTACCAGACAGGTCCCCTGCCATTGGAGGAGTGAGTCTAGTTGTTATTTGGGATAGCATGATCCATGTAGTTCACTAGGTATCCATAGAATGTGTATGTAAAGGATTCAGCAGTCTGAGCCATACTTACCACTGTGCTAGGGTCTCTGAAGGATACCACCTTGGTATGGAGAAGTGTGACGTTTGCTTTTGAGAAGTTCACCAAGATTACCCAGGATGGGTGTGAGGACGGGATATGGATGGCCAGTGAGATAAATGTATGTTCTGATCTTACCAATGAGGGGTATATCTCAGGTGTGGAACATAGAGGCCCCATGTTGTTGATGATCATGTCCAATATGCTGTCCCCTCTTGTGGGTGTGGCGACCGGTTGTGCCATAGCATATGAATTTACAAATAGTAGTAACTGTTGGTCAAGGGTTTTGGGGCCTGAGTACTATCCCCAGTCAATGTGTGGGTATTTGAAGTCACCCAATATAATGGTGTTTGGGGAGACCGTCATATTGTCCAGTGTTCCCAGGAAAGCCGAGTGTGGTTCCTGAGTTTGGGATGGTGGTCTATAGCAGGCAACAAACCAAAAGGCAGATTTGCACAATGTTAGGTGCATATGTATGGTCTGTGATGCTTTTATTTATTTTATTTATGTATTTATTTAAATTTGTTGACCGGGAGTGTCCGACTGGACGTGGGTCCATTTTCAGCGGAGGCCCGGGGAGAAAAGCTCCACAGTAAAATAAACAGACAGTAGTTACATTGGATTACATAGTGATTAACAATTTAACATAGAAATTACTTACAACATATTTACAGATGAAGAACATAGTACATCAGTAGACAACTAGAATCTTTATCTGTGAAGTACATAACAGGCATTAACAAATGTAACAATGAGAAGTTCCTGCTGTATAATAAGTACTAGGCTTATGAGCATCTGAGCTTGCTATCATCAAGGTAGTTAGTGGAGGTGAAAGAAAGGTAGTAGTTGGATGGGGTGGATGATATTAGAGTGGGAGTTGCAAGGGCATAGCCAGCATGTTTTTAGGTGTGCTTTTAATAAAGTTTTGAAGTTGGTGCATGATGGTACGGAGGTAATTGTGGGTGGGAGTGAGTTCCATAATTTGGCTATGGCGCAAGAGAATAGTGCTTCACCAGCAGAGTTATTGGCTTTAGTGATCTGCAAGTGATTTTTGCATGCTTTGTGCAGTGCTACTAACCCGGAAGTATGTGTATCTGTGATGTATATGGATACTCCCCCTATTTGTGTTGGCCATTCCGAGTTATGTGGTCAGAAAGCATGGTACGAAATATAACCTGGTAATGCTGGTGTGCATGTGGGAGCCTGAACCAGGTGTCTGTTAGTGCACAGATATCGCTATTCTCCATACTGAGGAGATTCCTGAATGGGCGCAATATGAGGGTAACACATCTGTTGTTGAGCAGCATTACCCTCAGTGTCATGTACTCTGTAATGTCTAGGGAGGTGGGTTTGTCTTTTGAGCCCTGCTTAAAAAAGGCAGTATGGTGTTAGCAAGTGCCTTAGCCAGTATTCAGAAGTCCAAGGGTGACAGGTGCAAGCTGTCCATAGGGAAGCTATGTGGCATGTTGAGCATGTCACCCCAGGCTGACAGACACTGTATCCCCTTTGAATGACACCAATATTTTAGCCAACCGTTAAATGTGATCAGTTTGTTGGTATACTGTGACATCATACTTGGGGAGTGTAAGATGCCGGACAAGGTCAGGGTCATACTGGCCTGGGCTACATGATCAGAGAGTTCCTCTATGTATCATGTCATGTGGTCCAGGGAGGAACGTCTGAGGTTGTATGCACCAGCATGGACAATGATGGAGCCAGTCCTGTATTGCTTTGGAGTGACCTGAGTGCATGTGTTATGTGGGGGATCCTGGTACCTGAGAGACAGCTCAAAGTGACTATTCCCTTGTTTGGCCTGGTGAGTGGGATGTCAGTGTGTCTGACAATAAGTGCCACCTATTACAAGTGTATTAGGTGTGTTGTGTAGCCCGAAGGGCAGTGACTGTGTGGCACACTGACATTCTGAACTATATGATATGTGGGTATTGTAATGCGGTAGCAGTTGTTTGTGTGTCTGCTTTGGAGGTCTCTGCTGCTTAGGCAGAGTTTATGTAGAGCCTCTGAGTATGTTTATGTGTGATAATGTGGTTTGATTGCTGTCGCTATAGGTTTATGTGAGACTGATATGTGGTGTGTGTGGTTACCTTCACCCCCTGATAGACTATGCCAGTCATGGGTCGAGAGAGCTCAGCCTCCTGCATGTCAATATTGTTGCATCTCTCACATATATCTGAGTTTGTTGGGAGGAGGAGAGGGTTGTCTGTGTACATGAGGCAGATGTGACATTGTGTCAAAACCACAATATTCACTAGCTGGACTGGAGAGTACACACAAAACCGACCCCTGGACATGCCAGAATATTATGATGACATACTCCGTAGCCTGATCACAAAGGATCAGTAGGGTGTTAATTGTGTAAAAGAGTATAACAGGTATTAGTGCTCAGGTTTGTTGGTGTGTTGTCAAGAGTAGCTGAGAAGGAGTCCAGACTGAATCATGACACCTCCTTCAGCTATGTCATAAATAGCAATGTACACTCATATATGTCCTGAGTCAGGGCCAACTGTACCTGACTGACAATGTCAACATCCTGTCAGACAGGCCCATATATACATACCCACCTCCCACTGACGATAGTCCATTTCATCACACCAGGAGATATCACATGTAGAATAGCTGAACAGCTCCCCCCAAAGCCAAAAACATGGCAGCAACTGGATTACATTGTTTCCCAATATGTGTCATGCATGAACTACAGAACAAACAGACCCTGCACCTGAACAGTCTGTTAAGCCTCACCCTCTCCACAGGATATGGAACTGTTGAATGTGTTACAGCAATGTATGACACTCCCCACAAGTGTTGGTGCACAACACAACATGGGAAGTATAGTCCAGTAAGCCTATGAAGTCTGATCTGCAAGGCCATGGAGTCCATCATGGTTGAAGTCATAAACAGAGCTATTGGAAGCTCACAAACACACAACCCTACCAACTGTGGTATGTTCATGTGCATATCATGGTTCCCAAACATGCTAGACTGTTTGCATGGCAGCCACCCAGGACATACATCACTGAACAGAGCTACACATGTCCCACATAGACTTTGAATAGCCCTTTATCAACATCCTAGACACATGTTGTATCCACAAAACCAACAATCTGTGCATAAATATGTGTTGACATATGAAGGAATGTCAATGTGTCCACAGAAAGATCACACAAGGTAAGAATAATGGGTTCCTGTATAAGCTGTTGACACCTGCCGACCCCCATGGCTCATTTCTGGGATTGCATAAAACAAAGTGTACACACATTACCATGTCCAGTCTGATGATGTCAGCATCCCACAAATATAGCAGGAGAAGAGAAACCACACAATAAAGCATATAGCATGCCGTGTTAATGTGTATTTCTCTAGTATCATAACATAGTTAGGTAGGGGTTTGAATCCTGCAAACGCTGACAGTGTGTATGTGTGTGATTTCCTTTGAGAGGAGTTCCCTTTTTGGAGACTGGGAAAACACATTAAAAGAGGTACATCCCTCTTTGGAAAGTCTAATGATGTCAGCATCCTACAAATATAGCAGGAGAAGAGAAACCACCATATAAGGCATATAGCGTGCCGTGTTAATGCGTATGTCTCTAGTATCATAATATAGTTAGGTAGGGGTTTGAATCCTGCAAATGCTGACAGTGTGTGTGGGGGCGTGTGTATGTGTGTGATTTCCTTTGAGAAGAGTGCCCTGTTTGGAGACTGGAAAAACACATTAAAAGAGGTACATCCCTCTTTGGAAAGTCTGATGATGTCAGCATCCTATAAATATAGCAGGAGAAGCAAAACCACCCAATAAAGCATATAGCACGCAGCGTTAATGCGTCTCTCTCTCTCTCTCTCTAGTATCATAACATAGTTCGATAGGGGGTAGAATCCTGCAAACACTGACAGTGTGTGGTTGGGTGTGTATGTGTTTGATTTCCTTTGGGAGGAGTGCCCTTTTTGGAGACTGGGAAAACACATTAAAAGAGGTACATCCCTCTTTGGAAACACTGATGATGTCAGCATCCTACAAATATAGCAGGAGAACAGAAACCACCCAATAAAGCATATAGCGTGATGTGTTAATGCGTATCTCTCTAGTATCATAACATAGTTCGTTAGAGGTTTGAATCGTGCAATTGCTGAGTGTGTGTATGTGCCACAGTTGGTCAATGCAGAATGGGTTTTGCTTTTACTATGGTATGACATATCATGATTAAAACAGTATGTGCATTGCACAAATCAGGTATCTGTGTGGCAAATAAATATGTGTACATGTGACCTCAATCAGTACATAGGTGTGAAGCCAGCATATTACATGAATACATTTGCTTCATTTGACAGATTGTACCGTTGCTTCTCAGACTGTAGGTCACATATGTATGTATGTGACAAGCCCGCCACTGTAGTGATCTGTGGCCAAGGTCATCTGTGCCACACACTCATGACAGTTACTATAGACTACTGTGAGTGAGGGTAATTGCCTGGGGTATATGTCAGACATGCTCATACACAACAACGACTGGCAATAATGGACAGTCATTATAGGTGTACAACAGCCCAGTGGATATGCATTCAGTCCCCTAATGTCTTATGTGACACACCAAGGGACTTCACAATACCTATGGATATGTGGATACCAAGGGACAGATGACATAACACGTGGATGTATGTACACATTGGTACCCAACATACATGTTGAGGGCTGCCACCTATGTGGTACTGTCGGGATAGTATATATAGTAAATGTGGATGACTATGCCATAGTCGGCTTACTGCTATACAGCATGTATTGGACAACAGGTATCTGTCTGTATAATACCCTTGTGTAGGATATGCGTCCCATCCAGGGAATGCATTGTAGGCCAATGCATGCATTTCAAGATGTGAATGGACATATCCCTAGTGTGTTTGCATGTACCTAAGAGGGCTATATGCCAAACAGGTGTGGTCCCAGGAACAGGTGGTGGTCAATATCACTGGTTACTGTTATAGTATAGTACCGGAAGGATCCAACTGTTACTGAGTTCCCTGCAACTGTGTGTCATTTGTCAGGACATCATCTAATGATTGGTTATAGTCATGCTGTTGAGGTGGTGTATACTACCAGACTGTGAATCATTGACAGATATTAACAGTATCACACACAGCATAGTGTCATCCCATGTCATACACACATGTGTACCCATGTTAGTACATATCTGTAGTAGAATGCATACTGGCCATCGAAAGATACCATGAGATGTTAACAATTTGTACAACAGGGTATGTCACACATCCCATGTGTCCACTATGCACGTACATGCAGACAGTGCGCACCCACCATGTTCACAGATGTACATCTGCTAATTTGAAATGCACACAACACACACGTACAGTCCACTCACTAACACATGCTGACAACACTGTACACTTCAGCCAAGTGGCACATGGGTGGACAATACATACTCAGACCTAACACTGGTGTAAACAATGCTACATTGACAGTCAGAGCTGTGATGCATATTGCCTGCTCAGATATACCTACAAGGATATCATTACACTTTCCTGTTGACAACTTGCTAATATTGCTACACTGCTATAATGTCACCCTGTGCATCAGAACCATGTTAGCCTGTTCCTGCATCAATGTTACAGATGACAGGAGGTGGCATAGGTGTCATAATATGCACAGGGTGTGTTGTTGGTTTGCCAGAGCCCGACATTGACCCATCCAATCAATGTGTGTGTGTGTGTGTGTGTGTGTGTGTGTGTGTGTGTGTGAGGGACAACAGTACAGCATGGGCCAATGTTGATGTAATGTGTGTGTGTGTGTATGTGTGAGCCCTAGTTGTTTGGTTAATGTGTGTGTGTCTGCATGCACACAGCTCCACCATGTGGCTGCCATATATGGGAGGTTGTGGGACAGCCACAGACTGTACCTGCTAGGCTGTACAGATCACTGTCTCTGGCCACGGGCATGGTACCTGTGCCTGGCAGGGGTGCTACAGGCAGTATCGGGTACCAACCCTGACTGGGTACTATCATCAGAGGTATGATGACTGGATGCATGTCCCTGTTGGGACTGGCCAAAGCCAAGTGCACGTGGTCTACTAGGACGGTCAATGGACAGGCCAGCTGCAGCATTGCTGGGGTTGGTACTGCCACTATGGGAGCCGCTGTGATATGTGGTCCTTCCGCGATGACTGCCAGCTGTTGCTGTTGCTGGCATGTGTCCGCATCGACATCTCAACTGTCCACGGTCCTGGCTCATGGAAAACACATTGTGGAGGGCATCTAAAGTCTCCCTCCAATGGCTATCAATGACCTCGGTGTAATTCTGGATGGCACTGGCAAGGTCACGGATGCTGTCATTGATAGCGTGTAATGGGCCCTCTGCGCCCTTAGTCCCTGTCTGGTGTACCGTTCCATACATGCCTGTGCCTGCATTACAGCCTGGAACATACTGGAGATTGTAATACCTCTGGGGGCACGTAGGCCAGGGGCAATATGACCAGTGGTGCTCCCCTAAGAACCCCTGGACATCTGCCTATGTCGTACCATTCCAGTAATCCGGCTATGGCTGCTGTGAGGGGATGCAAGTGCCATGGGTACCACACTCTCCTGGTCAATGCCAACTGTATGCTGTCCCTCAGCTAAGGCCATTGGTGATGAGGGATGTATTGGTAGTATGAGTGTGTGCATAGATGGGGTTGAACACTGTGTACTGTCGACTGGTGGACCAATGACAAACCCTGTCAAACCTTCCTGTGCCAGAATACATGTCTCATCATCTCCACTATTAGTCGTAGTGACTTCAGGTTCCCTGCTGCTTTCAGCCACCTCAAACTTAGCACCTGTGAGAGGAATACAGGAAACATACTTTACAATCTGTACATGATGTTAGCACACATGAACACATGAACACATGAACACATGCACACATGCACACATACACAATACACACACCTCATTACACACACACACACACACACACACACACACACACACACACACACACACACACCAGCAATCCAATACATACTCAATAGTGGGTGAAGGTGGGTGACAGTATCACAAGGCAAACAGTCACCTCACACCTGTCAGCATGCAGAATATGTGTTGCTCAAGACCATGCAGTGCAAGTGTAGATGACCCTATTTAATGACATTATACATTGCTTTGATGCATGTGTGTAGTTGTTCAGTGATTGGCTACACCCTGGAACACAATGTGTACATGGATACAACATTGCTGTGCAAGTATTATCAGCTCTGCAATGTCCTGTGCACCATCACTCATAGGTATACATACCATGGCTGCATGTGTTATCTGTGTGACACATAGATTGCCATGTCTGATTATAGTGTCTGTGTCCATAGCAGATAATAGTGAGCACAGGTGTAGCACATGCATGCTATGTACACACATGGGATGAGTGGTGCATGTAGACATGAAGGAATCCCAATGTTCGACATGGCCATTGTACAGTGGTTATGGTGAGTGTGGGACATAATGCAGATATGTTGGTGCCAGCCATGACATGGCATGCTACACAACTGTAACATTAAACACCACACATACCCAATGTGTGTCATGTGACCTATACATTCAATAGCATTCCAGGACATATATGTGACACTTTGTAGAGATGGCGACTGCTGTGCATATTGTGTATACTGGCATATGTAAGCACACACACAACATGCTATGCATATTGTGTATAGGTGCATATGTTTGCACGCACACAACATTGAGGTGCAAAGCAATGACTGCTATGTGTAATACTGTGGTCACTGTAACTGGATGGGGTGTAGTACCATGTGCCATAATCATTATGCGTCTTGTGGTCACTCACAGCTACAAATGTGTGACAGACCACCGCCTAGCATGCTGTACCTGAAATGCAGTGCTGTGGCTACATTCACAATTACACAGCCACTTTGTACATGGGTGTATGAGGTGCCCAATAGGGAGCATTGCCTAACATGACTGTGTTATGTGTTGAAGAGTGTTGCACAGCCCCACGATAGGCCTCTACCCCTGAGGTACATCATGTGTCTGTGGATGACATGTGGGATACTGAAGTGTGACCTTACAGCAGGTGTGTGGTTACGCCATATGTAGCATGTCTTTGTGTACTGCGTATGATAAATGTGTTATGCTGTGTACAGCTGTAGCAACTATGCCTATCCAATGTGCAGTACGGTGTTGCCACAACTGTGTCTGATGCTCTGTGTATTGCATGTCATTGAGGCAGCTACTGACATTACTGAGCTGTGCAACGTCTTACAGCAAACATGCACGACATGCATTATGCATAGTTGTGTTACTTGTACATGGCCTACACCTCACCTATGACATGCACATTTCATTACCAACATTGCAGTTATACCACACTCACCAGCATGAATCGGCTGCCCTGCTGTCACACCAGAGGGAGCTACAAGAATATGAGAGTTCGTCAGTGGCCACAGCTGTGGCATTGCTACAGTGAGTATGCTAAACTACAGTAGAACAACAGTCAACAGTCACAGGTGTAGAGATAATATTCCAAATATCAGTTTTGCACAACACTAGGCAGCACAACTGCTAGACACACAGTATACATCTCATGTAGACATAATCTAACAATACAGTTAACTTTAGTCTACAGATAGGGCATGCTACCTGCTCGATCCATGTGAATATGATGGGTGGCTCCGGCCTCCATGACAACACATGTCAGAGATAGATGCTGCTGTTGTCCAGGAGCCACCACGCTTAGGAGCAGCTCCTCCACTCTGGTGAGAGGGGGATGAATGGCCACCTCACCACCTGTGGCAAGCTGTTGTATTTGGATATCAGACGCATGCCGCCACACATGTCTAATTAAATCACTGCAGTGATGGCGTACCTGCTCATATGTCCGGTTATGCATGCCTATGTCATTTACCCGATGAACAAGATCCTGCCACAGTGCAGTCCACTCCTGCTGGTACTGGCTGCTTTGGGAAAACAGCATTGTGTACTGCTGCACCAGGCTTTGAAATATCTCATCTTCCTCTGTTGCTGTGTAGGATGGGTTATGTTGGTGGGCCATCTGGCTGAAAAAGATATAAACAATATGTGTGAGTGAGTCCTGTGGTACACTTTACACATTTAACCACAGATATCACTTTACTGACATATATACCATCCATTTGTCTGTCAGAGGTTACACATATTCAATACCATTTACCGGTTCTCAGGCCACAACTGACTAACAGTGCCTGGCACACTCTATATATCACACCACTATACAACAGTACCCGGCACACTGTTTGTGACACAATGCACAATCTTGACACAGGGGTATATATCACGCCAATGCACAAACAAAGATGTCATCCATTGCAATGGATGTAAAGTACAGTTACACTAGTACCAGTCAACCACACTAGTCATTGATGCCATAGCCCTGCCTAACATATGTGTACAGTTGTTACTATAGGTGGCATACTGCTGTAACAGAGTATATATGTTGCTGGATACACACGTATACCCTGTAACACACATATGATTGCAGCCATGGTACAGGCATAATTACACACACATCAGACAAACATACAGTGCACCACTGTATGCCAACACAGGTGAGCATTACCTGTGTACCATACAGTACTGTGTGCCACTACTTACAAACCCTTATGCCTGAGTTACGTCCTCTGTGCAGACTACAGGAAACACACATGACAGTGTTTCCAAGCAATGTGAACACACACCATACCAAGCTGTTTAAGCCTACAGCTTCAGGTAGTACTACAGTTCATATGGGAGTTGGATTCACCAGCAGTACCACTCACTAAGCATACATGTATTGCTTTAGCCTACAATGAGAAACCACAGTTGTCAACAAGGAACTACTTCACATCATATGCCATACTACTATGTGTGCCTAACAGTACAATACACATCTTTTGCTGGCCTCACAGCTAGGATAGACATTACCATGTCAGATACAACTTCACACTAACCTATCACACCTTTAGAGACCTTGCACACATTCAGCGTTATACTTATTCAACCTCACATAGCAGGTATTGCATTGAGTACATGTGTGAGTGCATAGTGTCATAGGTAGGTAATATGCTATTGGCCCTAGGGCCTACAGCAGCCTAGCCATATGCTACCCTGGCCTTTGACACACATATGCTTTGATTTCACTTGCCCCTGCCAACCAGAACCACAGAGGGGGTTCCTGGGGTGTATTACCAATCTCCAAAACAATCATCAGGGGTATTTATGACAATTGCTAATGAGGAGCCTTGTTTGCTATTGCTAGGTGGTCTATTCCAGTGTATGGCATATCTCTGAGATAGGAACCCATCCCTCCAGCATATGCTGATTAGTGAGCTGACAAGGTTTAGGGCCCTAGAGTGTGTATCCCGGAGAGAATGTGATATGTTGACATGGTGATTGTCACCCAGCTATGGGTGTGACATACCTCTGTATGTCTGGCAGAGGTCACCTCTGTGTGGCCGGTATGCAATACAGTCTAGATGTGGTTTTGTGACTCAGTCTGCATAGGGCATCTGTTTGCGGCCAGTATTACCCTTTGTGAGGTATGTCTGTGGCCTTTTCACCTGCTGTAGTTGTCATGTGAGGTACATACCACACACGGCATTGTGATGAGTAGAGGGGAACACTGACCTATATTTCCTTAGATGACACATCTCTTGTCATGACACATACCACACAGACAGATTACAGGTCTAGTGTGGCACTGTCTTTATCAAAGAGAAGGCTACTGTCCACCTGTGTCCCATGTTCCCTTGGCACACCTTCAGTGTTAGGTAGCTCTCTACCTATGTGGTAGTTAATGGATAGAGTGTTTTGGAAAGGAAGAATGGCACTGCAGTATCAACACTTGTCTACAGTCCATGCCTTGGTCACCACACCCCTGTTTCAGTACATATGACCCCATGTCTCTCTCTCTCTCTATATATATATATATATATATATATATATATATATATATATATATATATATATATATATATATATGTGTGTATATATATATATGTGTATATATATATATATATATATATATATATATATATATATATATATATATATACATATCTATATCTATATATATATATATATATATATATATATATATATATATATATATATGCCTTGGTCATCACACACCTGTTGCAGTACATATGACCCAATGTCTCTCTCTCTATAAATATATGTATATATATATATATATATATATATATATATATACATATATAGATAGATATATATAGATATATACACATATCTATACACATACATGTACACATCCATTGCTATACACATAGATGTACAAATAGGCACATGTACAGTCCACATTTCATGGTGGGGATATCACTTATGCGACAGTTGTGGGATGTACATTTATGTGATCATATTGCACAGTGTTGTGCAGAATGCATGTGGGTGTCCTCGGCCCATGTAGCTTTAGCAGGCCTCACTGGCTGTAACACAGCAGATCTGACAAATCAGTCCCACAGCGTTTAACCACCACATGGCATATATCAGCGCTGCATGCTGTTTTCTATGCCACACACTACAACCTACATAGATATATGCACATAACAACCTTCAACGACAGTTATCTGTCCACCGTTCACTAACAGTTGCAGTATGTCCCTTGCCCTATGCACATATGCAGATACAGATAGATACATACTGCTGCCACACATGGATGATTTGCAGTGTGTAGAGTACTCTTTAGAAACATCTACTACATGCCAACACATACATATGAGTTACATACCTTACCTTTTATTTCCTGCTCCATCTGTTACAGTTTTGTAGGGTTTTTTTGGTTGTTTGTTTTTGGTTTTCTCCTTCTGTTTTGGTTTCTCTCTCTGTTGTCTGTGTCTGTGCCTCTCTCTCACTCTCGCTCTCTCTCTCCCTGTACCTGCAATGATATTGTTGCATGTGTGGACAGCAGGTACAGCCTGCTTTTCTAGGTATCTGCACTTGTGCATGTGACAGCCTCTGCACCAATTGCTGCCCACCATTTAGTAATTGCATGCAGCCTGCTGTGTGGTGATTGCATTACTCACTGTTATTGCAGCCCACTGCTATAAAATGCTAGGTTAGGTAGGCATAGCCCTTTCAGCTTTCCAAGGTTGGGCCCATGCTTGTTTGCTCTGGACACCGTTGTGTCAGTCAGAAGGTTGGTATATGTCTCTTATCTGAAGCTAGGGTTGTAGCCAGTGATATGCATGTTGCACTCAAACCTGAATGTTGCTGCTTCCAGTACACACTTCTCAGTGTAGACATGTACTCACCCCTCCAAATGCTAACACAGGATACATGGGAGTATGTACTTTATTTCTGAATTAGACAATTAACTGCCATACAAATGTGGTTATTGCACTGTATTCCTGTGGCAAATGCAGTGTTTGTGAACTGCTATACTTTAATTATTATGTTACTCACTTCCGAACAGTTTGTGGTTTGTTTGTGTTGACATTAGCACAGGCTGCTCAACACAACTGGACATATTTCAGTACTGAGCATGCCTACCTACACCCTGTTTTTGCCTGAATACACAGGTGTGTTGTACCTTTGGGTAGGGGTGCAGAACTGCAAAGATCATTTTTATTATCATGTGAGGTTTATCTTGCTGAACATACAGGGTTGCTATGTACCTGTTAGTCTATCAAGGCAAGTAGTCTCTCTGTGTAGCTCCACATGTGGACATATCCAGATGGTAGCTAGAGGCTAGCCTATTATTCTTTGTCTGTGCACCACACCAGTCTTTTCAGCACTGGCACATTGGAATTGTCACAGTTGGTTGCTAGCAGTACATGGCTACATACTGTGATATTTCTGTGTTGTACTCCTACATAAGGGCATGCTTGTGGAACTCCTTCCAAAGCTATTTGCAGAGTGTGTAACAGCAGTAATGCTGATATGCCTGTGTGTTTCTGCCTCTGCCAGGCCTCAGTGAAAGGTACATATAAGTGAGATACACCTGCAATATATTACAGACATATTGCACTTGAGACTTTCTTGGGAATCAGAGCATATGTATAACTACACCTTTTCTGGCATGCAAGCAGTGTCTACTCTCACCTATTGACATTATTCATTACTTGTGATTCCACACTTGTCTGCCTAAAGTTAGTACTTTTCAGAGTGATTCAGTGGGGCACACCTAACATTTGTTTACAAATCAGGGACATCCTGTAAAGCAGTCACAGTTGGGAGACTGGCCTCTGCCCTATTCAACTTTGCCAGTATTTATCCTGGTCTGATACTGTGTGGTGTTTGTAAGGTGTTACTGTAACATTATTCCCTGCTAGGATGGCTGGTTCTCTTTTCACAGTCATGTCATGCAATTCCACAACAACTGCTGGTAAAGACCCACAGAAGAGGATTTGTGTTATACCATTCCTAATTTCCATTTACATTCCCTCATTGTAATGCATGATATATTTATTTAAGCACCAAGTTATTTGTATATCTTCTGTGGCTTAGTGGTAATTCATGCAGTCTATTGTGTCAATGGTCTGGGGTTCGAGACTGGCAGATGTCTTTCTTTTGCTGCTGAGCAGAACAAGGGCCCTGCCATAGAGTGACTAAGGCACTTTTAAGCAGTTGTAACTGGGTTTGCGTGGGTTTGCGTGACACTTAACGATGCTTAGCTAAGTGTACACATGCGCACACTCGCTTAAACCTGCTTACTACCTCTTAAAAGTGCTTACTCCTGCTTACCCTCATGCTAATTTCTTTTAAAGAAAAGAAAATGGGGAGATAGGAAAGTGGTGAAAAAGGGGGCACAAAGAAGGACAGACAGTAGGTAAACAAGCTCGGGATGTGCAGGACGGGTGTAGGGAAGGTCCATAGCTGCCCATTTCTTTACCAGCAACAGCTGTGCATATGCAAAAAATTTTGGAGTGAAATTTGAAACCTTCCACCCCTGGGAGAGGGGTGAGGACAACAAAGTATGTTGTACTGCCAATTATAATTATCGGTTTACATGTCCAATGGACATGTGTGTGAAATAGGCAGCTATGTATGGGGCGTAATTGTTTTGTTGGTACAGATTGCCCTTTTTTTCTTTTTTTTTTTTTTTCAGGTGAGAGTGGAAAGTGAGGTAGAGGAAGTAGGTATTTTCGGGGAGGTAGGTTGAGGAGGTAAACAGACAAGACGCATACAGGGGCAGTGTATGACACATGGGGTTGGTGAACACAATTGACGGGGTCGGATGTTTGGAAATCGCAAGCCCATGAGCCCACAGATGGTAACAGTGGAACTGAGATCCCCACCCATGGGCAGTCACCACTGCACCTTCACAGCCCCGAGGGTGGCTGTGCTGGGGGCTGGGGGGAAGGATGGGCAGGCTCACCCATGAGACGCGCCACTCTCGTCTCAAGCTGGCGTAGGGGATCAGCGACTGAACACTGGATCTCCCTACGTACCACAGCCCGGACTCTTCGAAGGGTGACAGGTGGCCCTTCTCCACCCATGCTTGCACGGGGGGGTGAGCCCCATCCCCTGCAGCACTTCCACCCAAAGGTGGCACAGGAACAATGGAGGAGGGGAGCCCAGGCTGGGCACCGCACCTGCTGGTGCCACGTGCACTCGACAGCTGAGGAGGGACAAGTGGGTCCACTGGGACTGGCCTTCCCATACGTTCTGTGATTAGGTATGTTTAATTACAAGATAAACAACAGCATTCCAGATTAGTTGTAACAGCATGCAGTAATATTCCCATTAACCCAACACACCAAGGTTCCAACAGTTGAACAGCAAGCATAACACATGCATATATTGAACGACAGTGGATATTCCGACAGCATGCAGGAATGTTTGGTAGCAACAGGCCATCATGATTGTGGTTTTTGAACAGGGCACATGCATCAGCGTGAATGCAAATATTTATAGAACAACAGGACATATGTCCCAACAAATATTTAAGATTACACATATCCATTGAGGTGTGGAATTGCATGGTTTATGCACATACAGTAGGGTGTAGAAAAAAAACTCGATTAACATCTTATAATTACTTTTAGTCTACACTACATTCCTAGTGACTGCAAGTGCATATCCCCTACATGTATTATTACACTTGCCACCATGCATTAGGTTGTGTAATGGGTTTGACTAGTTCAATATATGCCTGATCTATATCTGACATACTAACTGTCCAAGATGCAGATGTTACTGCTACGTATTTCTTGATTGAATTTATATTTCTTTATCTACATATCTGGATGTTTTCACATGACATTTTCACTTCAATTTGTACAGAACCCTGCATTTCTTGATGCACACTCACATTTCTGGGGAACAAATTAACATGCTACTCGTGTGCCAGATTTACATATGCATGCCAGCCAGTAACTGACTGTTGAGGACTGTATATATGCTTCACAGCTACTAGCACTTCCATCACCCACTTTATATGAGACTGCACAACTCTGGGTTGCCAGCATTTTTTAAAACAGTACTATTTGTATAATGCAAGGGTACAACAACATTTCAAACTAAGTGACACAGACACACTCCGGGTTTTAGACCTTTATTAATGACATTACACACACTTCCACAGGCTCACTCTTTTATTTGTTATAATGGTGCATATAGAAGACATATTCAAGACATATTATACCTTTATTAATAGGTTAGAACACTCTTTTTCAGGCTCACACATTTATTTTATATGACAGTACCTGCAGAGATATTATTCTGGACATATTTTACCTTTCTTAATGGGTTACTACACTCTTTTTCTGGCTCTCTGACTTTTTTATCTGACAGTACATGCAGAGGAGTTATTCAGGCAATTTTATGGCTGTATTATTGGACTACAACACTTTATTTCATGCTCTCTCCCCTATTTTATATAACAATACATGCAGAATAATCACTAACCTGCCTGGTAACGCAGTCTTAGCAGCCTATCTGCATAGGCTTGCTGATTCACAGCACGATCACCTGCAGCTGTAAAGTAAATTAAGGGATATTGAGACATACCTATCCGTTATACAGAATCAATTATCAATTGTTACATACTGCATTCCATGGCTACCTACTCAGTTGTGGGGCATCCTGCATCTCAAGGGCCTCCTGTATCCATTGGTTCAGGCAGTCCTGCTTCCGTCTCTTCAGGTCTGCATGGTGGTGACAGACCTGCTCACCAGTCTGAGGAACGCCTGTGACACTGGTGAGGTCATGAGCTAACCAGTTCCAAGCCTCTGCCTTGTACTCCGTCCCTTGGAACTGGCCCTGCAGGAGTCTTGACTCATGACGGTGGACAAGGAGCCAAACCATGTATTTTGACTCCTCGATGCCCCAATGTTGCGCTCGCTACAATCAGTTATGGCAAGTATTTCTGCGTATGGGGCTTAAATATGCCACATTTCCCGCATTTTTTTTTTTTGTGATTGGCCGTTTTTGAAAATTCTCGGCTGACTGCAGACCTGCTTAGTAATGGTTAATCTACTATTACTAAGTATATGTATGTTAACAGTGGCTGTTTCTTCTAAGTTGTCATGGCTTAGTGGTTCTGTACTTTGATTATAATGCACAGAGTCCTGGGTTCAAACCTTGTCATTAATTTTATTTTCATACTGTCCAGACAGGCTAGGGGGTGTGGCTGCGTTTAAGCAACTTTGCTCCACAATGCCTTGGTTGGCCCGGCGTGCATGTCCACGCAAACACATCGCGCTGGTTAAAGCGCTATTTCGCTATGGGCACCTCTGTTGCGCTGGGTAAAGCGCTATTAAACTATGGTCAACTCTATTGCGCTGGGTAAAGCGCTATTAAACTATGGGCAACTCTATTGCGCTGGCTAAAGTGCTATTAAACTATGGGCAACTCTATTGTGCTGAGTAAAGCACTTTTAAACTATGGGCAACTCTATTGCGCTGGGTAAAGCGCTGCTTAACTGCAGGCAATTATATATCAGGATCCTTTAAAATATATATTTTGTTCACTGATACATTGGCCATTTCACTGCTTTTTACTAATATTTTAATCATATTTATCAGGTATTATTCCATATACTGATTTAAAACATAAATAAGAAGGGGAGTGTTGGGACTCGAACCGTGAATGCCTCTTCTTTGTGCGAACGATTTGCATAAACATTTTTTCTTATGCTCTTCCATGTCGGAATTGCTAACTACAGCTAAGCAATGGGCACATCCGTGCACACACGTGCAAATACGGGCAGCTATTTCGGGAATTTAAAAAAAATAAAATTAATGTTTTACTTTTTATAACTGTGATGGGGGTTTACAATGTCAGGGAGTGTGGTGTTGGGTGCAAGGACATTTGAGCAGACTCACTCTTGTGTAATTTCATTTTACTTTTCCAACCCTTGCAGGGGCGTGGACATTTTGACTGCTCGGCAGTCGGACATGCCCCCTGCTTTCTTATCCGGTCCGTGAAAGACTTACGGTTGAGTCAGCCTGCCCTCATGAATATTCATGGCACGCTGACATCATACCGTTCAACTGCAGCCTCCAAGTAAGACTTATTAAGTCTTACACGGAGGATTTGTGAATTCGGGGTTCTGTCTTTCCTATTTTTCTACCATGTGACACTGCAATTCAGATTGTTCTGTTGCATCTGGTTGGTAATATCCTTGTTAAATGAAGTGTATTGCCATTTGAATTAATATGTTTTATGTGACCTAAAGTTGTTAAAAAAGAAAAGGCAATTATTAGTTGTAAAGGATAAACAGACAGCCAGATAAAAATAAACTACTGTTTGGCTATTCAACCTAATGCTTGTGCTTCTCACATTATATATATTTTAAAACATATGGATTTCTAACAGTGGAGAGTTTCATACTTAGCCTTTTTGTTGGGAAATGGCCAGGAAAGTAGCAGCCTTGTAGTATGAAATTGTGGATGCAGTTTGGGGACATACTCTGTTCTAAATGTTTTGTCATATAATTGAGAAATGGCAATGTTTATGTTCCTGAAACTACTCTGAACCTCGTTTGCATTTTCAGCTTTTATACTTTACTTCATAACTTGTTCCTTTCCTTCATCATGTGATAAGTCATATATTGCTTATTTCTTGATATTTTTGTGCCAATTAAGCTTTGATTTCTGTCTTATCCTTTGCATCTCCTTTCAAATTATTTCCTTCATTTCACTGCTGTAAGTCTTACTCACTAGTATTTATCAAATTAAATTCCTTCTGTAGATGTGAGCTTAACTTACATATTTTATTATTGCATTCTCAGCACTTTTGTATTTTTCTTTTGAATACACGGGTTTACAGCTGGAAAAGGAGTCTTGCTTAATGTATCAACAACAATGTTCAAAACTGAATTTCTAATTAACAGGCAATATATTGAAAATTAATTTATTACTAAAGAAAAATTTTGGAGTGAGTTGGATGAAGTGGTGGTGAGTGTACCCAAGGGTGAGAGACTAGTGATTGGAGCGGACTTCATTGGGCATGTTGGTGAAGTGAACAGAGGGGATGAGGAAGTGATGGGTAGGTATGGTGGTAAGGAGAGGAATGCAGAAGGTCAGATGATTGTGGGTTTTGCGAAAAAGATGGACATAGCTGTGGTGAATACGTATTTTAAAAAGAGGGAGGAGCATAGGGTGACGTACAAGAGTGGATGAAGATGCACACAGGTGGATTATATCCTATGTAGGAGGGCCAGTCTGAAGGAGACTGGAGACTGTAAAGTGGTGACAGGGGAAAGTGTAGTTAAGCAGCATAGAATGGTGGTCTGTAGGATGACTTTGGTGATCAAGAAGAGGATGAGGAGTGTGAAAGCAGTGTCAAGGATTAAATGGTGGAAGTTAAGAAAGGGTGATTGTGAGGTAGAGTTCAGGGAAGAGTTAAGACAGGCACTGGGAGGCAGTGAAGAGTTACTGAATAGCTGAGTAACTACAGCAGAACTAGTAAGGGAGACTGCTAGAAAGGTGCTTGGTGTGACATCTGGGCAGAGGAAGGAGGACAAGGAGACCTGGTGGTGGAATGAGGACGTACAGGAGAGTATACAGAGGAAGAGGCTGGTGAAGAAGTGGGATTGTCAAAGAGATGAAGAAAGTTGGCATGAGTATAAGGAGATGAGGTGCATGGCAAAGAGAGAGGTGGTGAAGGCTAAGGATAAGGCATATGGAGATTTGTATGAGAGACTGGACACTAAAGAGGGAGAAAAGGACCTGTATCGATTGGTTAGACAGAGGGACAGAGCTGGGAAAGATGTGCAGCAGGTAAGGGTGATAAAGGATAGTGAGGGTAACATACTCACAAGCGAGGAAAGTGTGTTGAGTAGATGCAAAGAGTACTTTGAGGGGTTGATGAATGAAGAGAATGAGAGGGAGAGAAGGTTGGATGATGTGGCGATAGAAAATCAGGACGTGAAACAGATTGGCAAGGAGGAAGTAAGGACAGCTATGAAGAGGATGAAGAATGGAAAGGCTGTTGGCCCAGATGACATACCAGTGGAAGCATGGTGGTGCTTAGGATTAATGCAGTGGAATTTTTAACTAGATTGTTTAATTAAAATTTGGAAAGACAGAGGATGCCTGAGGAGTGGAGAAAAAGTGTTTTGGTATCTATCTTTAAGAATAAGGGTGATGTGCAGAGCTGCAGTAACTACAGAGGGATAAAACTGATCAGTTACAGCTTGAAGTTATGTGAAAGAGTAGTGGAAGCTAGGTTAAGAAGAGAGGTGATGATTAGTGATCAGCAGTATGGTTTCATGCCAGGAAAGAGCACTACAGATGCAATGTTTGCTCTGAGAATGTTGTTGGAGAAATACAGAGAAGGTCAGAAGGAGTTGCATTGTGTCTTTGTGGACTTAGAGAAAGCATATGACAGGATGCCTAGAGAGGAGTTGTGGTATAGTATGAGGAAGTTGGGATTGTCAGAGAAGTATGTAAGAGTGGTACAGGATATGTACGAGGGTAGTGTGACAGTGGTGAGGACTGCAGTCAGAGTGACAGATACGTTTAAGGTGGAGGTGGGATTACATCAAGGATCAGCTCTGAGCCCTTTCTTATTTGCAGTGGTGATGGACAGGTTGACAGATGAGGTCAGACAGGAGGCCCCATGGACTATGATGTTTGCAGATGACATTGTGATCTGTAGTGAGAGTAGGACCAAGTTGAGGAGACCTTGGAGAGGTGGAGATATGCTCTACAGAGGAGAGGAATGAAGGTCAGCAGGGCTAAGACAGAATATATGTGTGTAAATGAGAGGGAGGGTAGAGGAATGGTGAGGATGCAGGGAGTAAAGTTAGTAAATTTGGATGAGTTTAAGTACTTGGGATCAAAAGTTCAGAGTAATGGTGAGTGTGGAAGAGAGGTGAAGAAGACAGTACAGGCAGGATGGAATGGGTGGAGAAAAGTGTCAGGAGTGATTTGTGACAGACGGGTACCAGTAAGAGTGAAAGGGAAGGTCTACAAGAGGGATGTGAGACCAGTTATGTTGTATGGGTTGGAGACGGTGGCACTGACAAAAAGGCAGTAGTCAGAACTGGATGTGGCAGAGTTAAAGATGTTAAGATATGCACAAGGTGTGACTAGGATGGACAGGATTAGGAATCAGTATATTAGAGGGTCAGCTCAGGTTGGACAGTTTGGAGACAAAGCAAGAGAGGCAAGATTGCTTTGGTCTGGACATGTGCTGAGGAGGGATGCTGGGTATATTGGGAAAAAGATGCTAAGGATGGAGCTGCCAGGTAAGAGGAAGGCCTAAGATAAGGTTTATGGATGTGGTGAGAGAGGACATGCAGGCAGTTGGTGTGACAGAGCGAGATGCAGAGGACAGGAAGAAATGGAAACAGATGATCCGCTGTGGTGATCCTTAACTGTAACAGCCAAAAGAAGATGATGATGATGATGATGATGATGATGATGATGATGATGAATAAATGTATCTTGTACTTCTCCTCCAGACACATTAGAAAAAGTGTTGTCATTCAGGATGTCTCTCTGAATACATAAGAGATAAATTCAAGCAAGCATTTTTGCTGATAAACTATGGCTGGTCATAACATATTACACATTTTTGTCAGTGCCTTTCATGCTGTGCTGGATATCAGATCTAAGAATAGCAGGAGTCACATGGTGGTGGCTACCACTATCCAAGTAAACATACAGAAGTGGAATGAATAATATTTTTTTATTTATGTATTACTGTAATTATACTAATTTTTTAGTGTTTCTCATTTGACATTTGCAAAACAGGCCCACGACTGAATTTTCACCAGTCCTTTCATGTCTGAATGCTGTGTATTTTTGGAGGAAGTGGGTAGGATACGATTAAAACATTTCAACTAAGTTTTTAGAGTATTCACAGCTGAAAACTTATGCAGATCTAAATTAAGCTTTTAATGTGAACCAATAGTAAACTGCTCTGGAATGGGAATATACAAGGCAGAGTTTTGTAACTAAGGTGCATATGGTTGGAAACTACTGAGGTGATGATCGCTGGGGGAAATGTTTCATTTTGGTGCTTGTGCATACTTGGAAACTACTGAAGGGAATTACATGTTTGGCTCTTTGCTATGGGTCCATTTCTCATAAAATAGTAGTTTTCTGGCAAATCAGTGGCAGTGGCAGATCTTTGAGAACTGAGGTCAGAAAAACAAATGGCAGGCAGCAGACATTACATTTGATTTTCAGACGTCATCCTTAAGAAAATTCATGCTATGCAAAATCTGTTATTCTGTCAACACTATTTCTGTGCCTTTATTCGGTCCTCCATTACTTGTGGCATTGTCCAGAATGATTTCTTGCCCTAAGAGATTGAGCGGTACGGGATGGAGTCTATTTCTCATAAAATTGTAGTTTTCTGGCAAATCACTGACAGACTCCATGATAATGGGGCGAAAGATATTCTGAGAGAACAGGTTGCTTAAAAGTGAACATTGAATAACAGCACAAGTGTTGAAGAAGCATTTTACCATGGAAAAAGTGGTAATGTCTGGAAAAAGACCGCAGGGTGAGTGTAGAGGAATGCTAAGAAAACCCATGGGTACTATAGATGATAAGACACTAAAACAGATTATAAGGGGCAGCAGCAGTGCTGGCTCACTGGGTGGTATTAAACGCCAAACTCTCCACTCTAGCAAAATATCAGATAACTTTACTGGTGTGAGATGTTATTCCTGAAGTCTTGCTAGATGCTGGACTGGGATATTGAACCTAGTTGTTTCTCAGTTTGATCTTCATGGACATTTTGAAAGCCAGAAAGCCAGAGTTTAAGGAATAAATTCCTCCATGATGTGGCACAGATGTTTAAAAGTGAAGAAGCTAAAAGATGGTTAAAGGGGCAGGAGCAGTGCCGGCTTGTGCCATCAGAATGCAGTCCCCCCCCCCCCCCCCAGCTGTGAAGAAAAGAAAAGAAAATGTTTTAAAATTAAATATTTATAAGTAAAATTATTTATTTAACATTTCCTGACTAGCTGCAGTGCTCTAAGCGAGTCTAACTGACTCGCAAAGTCCCAGAACTCATAGGTTCATAGGTTCATGGGTTGATACTAGGCTATCTGCCCTAGGGCATTTATAAGCCTAGCCAGAGTGTGTTTGGCTTTCGCCACCCTTTTAGATTAGTTGACTGTGCCTCTGTATACTAGGTCACAGAAAATAGCCCCTTTAAGGTTAGTTTACTGTGCCTCTGTCTAGTAGGGACACAGAAAAGATCCTAGGGATAAACCTACAACCTCCCATCCACTCGTCAAGATTTCTCTTGAAAAAGGTCATTGAGGGGCTTTGCCTAACATGGATTGGGATTTTGTTCCAGAGTGAGGGGAACTTCTGGGATATGAATCTGTCCCTCCAGCATGTCCTGTTTATTTCTGTGCTGAGGTTTAAGTCTCTGGAGTGTGTAGCTCTAAGGGATTTGGATTTCATGAGGTGGAGCATGTCCATTAATTCTGGTTTGGACATGGCTTTATACGTCAGGCACAGATCGCCTCTGAGTAGGTGGTAAGCAACTGAGTAGAGCTAGAGCTTCTTTAGCCTAACTGTGTAGGGCATCTGTTTAAGTCCCTTGATCCTCTTGGTGAGGTACTTTTGGGGTCTTTCCAGTTGCTGCAGGTGTCGGGTAAGGTACATCCCAAATGGGGCATTGTATTCAATTATGGGTCTGATGAGTGATGAGTAGAGGGGCACAATGACCTCTCGATCTAGATGTGAACCCTTTCGTGATAAGGTGGGCTATATAGAAGGTCTTTCAAACCACTTTGACAACATGATTGTCAAAGGAGAGATTGCTATCTACTTGAGTCCCCAAATCCCTAATGACTTCTTCCGTACTTAATGGATTACCACCTATGTGGTAATTTGTGGGCACTTTGTTTTTCCCAGAGGGGATGACTATGCACTTTTTGGCATTTAACTTTAGGCCATGGCTCTGGCACCAGTTATCCATCTCTGTGAGACCCTTTTGGAGGATGCTTGTGTCAGACGGTGAGTCGATTGTGGCACCCAGTTTGCAGTCATCTGCAAACTTGTCAGCCATAGTCCTCCTGTGTTAGCCTGTACCTCAGAGAAATATATACCAAACAAGAGAGGTCTCAGGACTGAGCCTTGTGGGATGTCACTTGTAACTGGTTTAGAGTCTGACATGGCACCTGCAATTCTGACCATGTGGGTTCTATCCCTAAGCCAGTTTGCAACCCATCTTGTGACATAGGGGTTGATATTTAAGCTGGTGAGCTTATTTATGATGCCCGAGTGGGGTATTGTGTCGAAGGCTTTTG
The DNA here is from genome assembly GCF_019279795.1 of Protopterus annectens. NCBI lineage: Eukaryota > Metazoa > Chordata > Ceratodontiformes > Protopteridae > Protopterus > Protopterus annectens. Next base: position 1,731,043,768 of record NC_056743.1, read on the forward strand.
CGAGGTCCAGGTAGGCTGTGTGGACTACCTTCCCTTCATCTATGGCCTTGGTGACTGTTTCAAAGAAGTTGACCAGGTTCAAAAGGCAAAATCTGCCCTTAACAAAGCCGAATTGGGTAGGATCCAGTGTTTGGAGGTTCTCAATGCCTTTGTTTATGAGTTCCATGATGATACACTTCATAGCTTTGCAGACCAGGTTAGTCAGGCTTATAGGGCGATAGTTTCCAGGATCCGTTGTGGCACCACCTTTGTGGAGTGGGACCACTGTTGCTGTATGCCATTCCTTGGGTACATATCCTGTAGTAAGGCTGAGACTGAACAGTGACTTTATTTGAGGGTTCAGTTCTTCTTGGAGCTCATGTAAGATGCAGCCCAGGACACCGTCTGGTCCCATTGATGCTGTGTTTTTTGCTTTGGAGAGGGCAGCTCTCACCTGTGCATCTGTGATGTCAGGCAGGCTACACTCTGTTGGGATAGACATTTGCTCTTTTGGGGGAGAAGGGGGGAGAAGTTTGCACTGAACTTGTCTGCCAGAATGTTGGCAATGTCTGGGGGTTCAGTGTATTTTTTGTCATTTTGAACTAACTCAGAGCATATCTGGGAGTTGCCACCCAGGTTCCTGACATAACTAAAGAAGGCCTTGTGATTATATTTAGCGTCTTGTGCAATTTTTCTTTCGAAGCTGGCCTTAGATAATTTTATGAGGGATCGTAGTTTCTTGCTAGTACTGATCAGAGATGCCTTCCCTTTTTGGGATTTTGCTCTATCATGTAGTAGCTTCCTCCTTCTGTTGTATAGCTTATTTATGGCTGGGGTCCACCAGCCAGGTCTCCTGCCTTTGGAGGAGTGAGTCTTGGTTTTATTTGGGATAGCACGATCCATGCATTCCTGTAGGTGTCCATAGAATGTGTTTGTAAGGGATTCTGCAGTTTGGGCCATACTTTCCACTGGCCCGGGGGCTTTGAATGATTCCACTCAGTTTTGAGAAGTGTGAAGTTTGCTTTTGAGAAGTTCTTCACCGTGGTTTCCTTGGCTGGGGGTGGGGATGGGATATGGATGTCCAGTGAGATTAATTTATGGTCAGATCTTACCAATGAGGGGTATACTTCTGGTATGGAACATAGAGTCCCCATGTTGGTGATGATCAGGTCCAATATGTTTTCCCCTCTTGTTTGAGTGGTGACCAGTTGTTCCATAGCATTTGAGTTTACAAATTCCAGGAACTGTTGGGCAAGGTTGTTGGGGCTTGAGTAGTGCTCCCAGTTTATGTTTGGGTAGTTGAAGTCACCCAATATGATGGTGTTTGGAGAGACCTTCATATTCTCCAGTGTTCTCAGGAAAGCTGAGTGGGGTTCCTGAGTTTGGGAGGGTGGTCTGTAGCAGGCTACAAACTGAAAGGCAGTGTTGCCCACTGTTAGTTGCACTTGGATGGTCTCCGATGCTTCGTGCAGTGCCACTAACCTGGAGGTGTGGGTATCTTTGATGAATATGGATACTCCCCCTCCTTTTGTGCTTCGGTCCGTGTTTTGGGGCCGAAAAGCATGGTATGAGGTATAACCTGGTAGTACTGGGGTGCTCTCAGGAGCCTTGAACCAGGTTCCTCCTGTTATTGCACAGATATCGATATTCTCCATACTGAGGAGAGCCTCGAGTGCGTGCATCTTGAGGTTTAGACTTCTGGCGTTGAGCAGCATTACCCTTAGTTTCTTTTTCCTTGTGTTGTCTATGGAGGTGGGTTTGTATTTTGAGCCTTGCCTAAAAAAAGCACTATGGGGGTGGCAAGAGCCTTAGTCAATATTCGAACGCCCAGGGGTGACAGGCGCAAGCCATCCCTAATGAAGCAACGTGGTTGTCGAGCATGTCATCCAAAGCTGACAGACACTGGATCCCCTTTGAATGACACCAATACTTTAGCCAATTGTTAAAATTGATAATTTTGTCTTTATACTGTGGCATAATTCTTGCTGAGGGTAAGATGCTACTCAAGGTCAGGGTCATACTGGCCTGGGCTACATGATCAGAGAGCTCCTCTATGTCTCTTTTCATGTAGTCCAGGGAGGTACGTCTCAGGTCATTCACACCAGCATGGACAATGACGGAGTCATATTTGTATTTGCTTTGGAGTGACCTGAGTGCTTGTGTTATGTGGCAGATCCTGGTACCCAACAGGCAGCTTACAGTGACCTTCTCCTTGTTCAGCCTGGTGAGTGGGACGTCAGAGTGTCTGACAATAGAGTCACCTATTACAAGTGTATTAGGTGTGTTGTTTAGCGTTAAGGGCTGTGACTGTGTGGCACACTGACTTTGTGAACTATGTGATACGTGGATATTGTTGTGGGGTAGCGGTTGCTTGGATGTCTGCTTTGGAGGTCTCTGCTGCTTGGGTAGATTTTTATTTAGATCCTCCGAGTATGTTTTTGTGTGTTTATGTGTTTGGTTTGCTGTTGCGATAGGTCTATGTGAGACTGGATTTGTGGTGTGTGTGGTTACCTTCTCCTCCTGACTGACTGCACCAGTACTGGGTTGAGAGAGCTCAGCCTCCAGTTTGGCTATATAGTTGCATGTCTCGCATATATTTGAGCTTGCTGGGAGGAGAAGAGGCTGGTCTGTGTACATAAGGCAGTTGTAACATTGACTCAAGATTCCCAGATTCACCAGCTGGACTGGAGAGTAAACCCGAAACTGACTTTTGGACATGCCAGTATACTATAAGGAACTACTTTTTGACTGATCAAAAAGGACCAATAAGGAACCAAGTACTTAAAGGGAGTATAAGAGGGTGTAGTGCTTTAGTTTATTAGTGCTTACTTATACGAGCAACTGCAGGGCTTTAGAATGAAAATAGAGTGCTTACTTTGAGATTTAGAACAGTTCTAAGGGAAAAAGTGAAGAGCAGACTTTGTGGAGCCAGGAATAGTTTAAATGCGTTTAAGTGGCACTGTCCGATGCTGCTCTTTGCGTAAAATCGTGCAAAACTGCGCAAATGCGGGTTTTAAAGCAGGGAAACTGATAGAGATAGGAACTGACCCAAAACGGCCAATAAGCTACTAGTTTCAGGGCTGAGACCACTCCTCCAGGGACAGATAGGCTGCTCAAAGCTCCACACTCTCACTGGTGAACAGGGAAGCTTCCTTCTATCCAAGTAAGGATATGGGCAACACAGGAAACTATACCACAGTCCGGAATTCAGCAAAACCTGAAATCTGGACTAATCTATTTCAGCAAAGGGGGGAAAGAGGCTATATATTTTTTTTCAGGAAACCGCAGAAGAACACACAGAAAACACTGTAAATGCTATAAACAGGCTAGCACACTTTAGTGTGTAGCCTACTACAGTTATACAATACAAAAATGACATAAATTGATATAAAACAAGTATAAAAACTGTAAAAGCAAAAGGCAAATGCAATTTAAACTTTTTAAAGCACAGATCAGTTAGAAATTCACTTTTTAGGCAGGAAAAGGCAGTCAGAGCAAAAAAAAAAAACAGAGAAAAAAAATACTTAAATCTGGAAAAGTCTCTCTTGGTTCTCTCTGTTACCTGTATCACTCTGCAGGACACCACGAGGAGCTGTGCAGAGTTGAATACTGGCACAAAACCATGCAAATGCGAGTTTTAAAGCAGGGAAACTGAAAGAGATAGGACATTACCCAAAACAGCCAATAATCTACTAGTTTCAGGGCTGAGACCACTCCTCCAGGGACAGATAGGCTGCTCAAAGCTCTCCACTCTCACTGGTGAACAGAGAAGCTTCCTCCTATCCAAGTAAGGATATGGGCAACACAGGAAACTATACCACAGTCCGGAATTCAGCAAAACCTGAAATCTGGACTAATCTAGTTCAGCAAAGGCATGAAAAGAGAATTTTTTTTTTGTTTTTTTCAGGAAACAGTAGAAAAACACACAGAAAACACTGTAAATGCTATAAACAGGCTAGCACACTTTAGTGTGTAGCCTACAACAGTTATACAATACAAAACGACTTAAATTGATATAAAACAAGTGCAAAAACTGTAAAAGCAGAAGGCAAATGCAATTTAAACTTTTTAAAGCACAGATCAGTTAGAAATCCGCTTTTTAGGCGGGAAAAGGCAGTCGGAGCAAAAAAACAGAGAAAAAAAATACTTAAATCTGGCAAAATCTCTCTTGGGTCTTTCTGTTGCCTGTATCACTCTGCAGGACACCACGAGGAGCTGTGCAGAGTTGTATACAATAACAAACTTTTTAAATCACAGATTCACTAAAAAAATGGTGTTTTAGGCGGAATTAGGTAAGACAGCAAGAAAAGTGATACTTAATCACTCCAAAGTCACTCTTTTGTCTCTCTGCTGCTGTAGATTCTGCAGAACACCTGGAAGGCACTTGCTGAGTGGAATACAAGTGTAAAAACTATGCAAATGAGGTTTTTATAGCAGGAAAATGAAAGAGATAGAAATTAGCCCAAAATGGCCAATAAACTACTAACTTCTGGGCTGAAACCACTTCTCCAGGAACAGATATGCTGCTCAAAGCTCCCCTCTCTCGCAGGTGAACAAAGAAACCTCCTTCTATCCAAGTAAGGTAATGGCAACACAGTAACTTGTAACACAGCACTAGATTCAGCAATAACATGAAAACTGGACTATACTAGTTCAGAAAGGTGGGAAACAAGTATATATATATTTTTTTTCAGGAAATAGAGCAGATACAATCAAAATTAGCCCAAAAAGGCCAATAAACTACTAACGTCTGGGCTGAAATCACTCCTCCAAGGACAGATAGCCTGCTCAAAGCTCCCCTCTCTCACAGGTGAACAGAGAAACTTCCTTCTATCCAAGTAAGGTATGGCAACACAGAAACTTGTAACACAGCCCTGGATCTAGCAATAACATGAAAACTGGACTATACTCGTTCAGAAAGGCGAGAAACAAGTATATATATATTTTTCCAGAAAATAGAGCAGATACAATCAAAACAACACTTTACCCAATTAACCAGTTAAAAAGCTTAAAACTGAGCCCTGTTCCAGCAGTCTCCAATCAGACAAGTTCTAACTGCACCGTCCTGCCACTAGGGTACAGAGAAACCTTCTCCAAAAAAGACGGCCTGTATCAGGGCACAAGTTATACAAACAAAGCTAGATCCAGCCGGCCTGAATCTAGTCTATGCTACAGCAAACAAGGCATACCAATTTCAGAAAGAAACAGTTCAAGTAAGCATGCGCAATAAGCCTTTAACCAGAAATTCCCAGCTCAGAATGGCAGAATCTAGCCTCTCCTCCCACAAGAGTGCAGACCACAAACCTTCTTAATGTAAAATAACTGGTCTGAAGCCCAAGTTCTTAACCCAGATCTAATACACTTTTAGAATAACAGACACTGAGCCTTCAATCAGCAGTTCACAACTTAGAAGGATGTACACTACCTGTCCTGCTACAACAGTGCAGACCACAAACCTTCTTAATGTAAAACAACTGGTTTGAAGCTCAAGTGCTTAAACCAAGGGCCTTAGAATAGCAGTTACAATTTAATCAGGCTACTAATAAGCAGTAATAAAGGCAGCAGAATAAATTCAACTGAGTACTTTTAAGGAGAGGCAAAAGCAAAATAAGGTAATAAAGTAGGAAGAAACACAAATGCAGTAAGGCAGATGAAGTGCAAAATTTTTTTTTTTTGAGACGGAGGAAACAGAGCAGATTAAGATACTATAGGGGAATGCCCTTCCCAAGTGCTCTCTCTGTACATCCCAGAGGAGATGGGACTGGTAGGAGTATCCAAAATCAAAATATGATCTCACTGTACTCAGTTGAGTGAGCAAATGAGATGGGTCCAGGAGGAGAGTGCAAAAAGAGATTTACAGCAAGGGCGGGCAATTCCAAAGCCACCAAGATTAACACCACAACTAGAACAGGGAGGGGGAGGGGGAACTAACTGCAGAGAGACAGAGACACAATATTTAGTGAATCAAAGACACACAATATTTACTGACTCAAATTTTAAATAAGTGCAGAGAAAATATACTTAAATCAGCTTGTGTCCAGTTGATATATGCAGACAAGTCTCAGTAGCCAGCAACTTGATTTAAAATGATTACTAGAAATGTAACCAGCACAGATTTTAATGCTAGCAGAAACCCCCAAGCTAAGTAGCACTAACAAAGGAATTTCAAAGTAGTCTAACAACTTTCAGTGAGCTCAGATAACTGCAGAGAGACAGAGACACAATATTTAGTGAATCAAAGGCATACAATATTTACTGACTCAAATCTTAAATAAGTGCAGAGAAAATATACTTAAATCAACTTGTGTCCAGTTGATATATGCAGACAAGTCTCAGTAGCCAGCAACTCGATTTAAAATGATTACTAGAAATGTAACCAATATAGATTTTAATGCTAGCAGAAACTCCCAAGCTAAGAAGCACTAACAAAGGAATTTCACAGTAGTCTAACAACTTTCAGTGAGTTCAAATAACTGCAGAAAGACAGAGACACACTATTTAGTGCATCAAAGACACACAATATTTATTGACTCAAATCTTAAATAAGTGCAGAGAAAATATGCTTAAATCAGCTTGTGTCCAGTTGATATATGCAGACAAGTCTCAGTAGCCAGCAACTTGATTTAAAATGATGACTAGAAATGTAACCAACACAGATTTTAATGCTAGCAGAAACCCCCAAGCTAAGTAGCACTAACAAAGGAATTTCAAAGTAGTCTAACAACTTTCCGTGAGCTCAGCTAACTGCAGAGAGACAGAGACACAATATTTAGTGAATCAAAGACACACGATGTTTACTGACTCAAATCTTAAATAAGTGCAGAGAAAATATACTTAAATCAGCTTGTCTCCAGTTGATTCATGCAGACAAGTCTCAGTAGCCAGCAACTTGATTTAAAATGGTTTCTAGAAATTTAACCAACACAGATTTTAATGCTAGCAGAAACCCCCAAGCTAAGTAGCACTAACAAAGGAATTTCAAAGTAGTCTAACAACTTTCCGTGAGCTCAGATAACTGCAGAGAGACAGAGACACAATATTTAGTGAATCAAGGACACACAATATTTACTGACTCAAATCTTATATAAGTGCAAAGAAAATATACTTAAATTAACTTGTGTCCAATTGATATATGCAGACAAGTCTCAGTAGCCAGCAACTCGATTTAAAATGATTACTAGAAATGTAACCGACACAGATTTTAATGCTAGCAGATACCCCCAAGCTAAGTAGCACTAACAAAGGAATTTCAAAGTAGTCTAACAACTTTCCATGAGCTCAGATAACTGCAGAGAGACAAACACAATATTTAGTGAATCAAAGACACACAATATTTACTGACTCAAATCTTAAATAAGTGCAAAGAAAATATACTTAAATCAGCTTGTGTCCAGTTGATATATGTAGACAAATCTCGAACTTCACATGCTTGGCGAGTTCCGGGTTTTTTAAAAAAAATAAAATAGTTTCTGACTTTGTAAATCTAGACTGCTGTAAAACCAGTCCAGACTAAAGAGAGAAGGCATCAGTGTGATGACCAGACGTGTATACGTTTTTAACCGCACAGTAAAGTGGAAGGGGATCGACTGCCATGTCCACAGTCACGTACATGACATGGACAGCTGGATGGCTACTGATTGGTTCTCACTCTCTTCCCAAAAATGAGAGAGAGAAACAATCAGTGGAGTGGCACAGTATTTTGCTATGCTACCATTGGTAAAACAACTAGTTTGCTATGCTGAGAGAGTTCAGAGTTGAACTTTGTCTAATCCTTCATTCCTAACTTCTGTGTTCACCTTCTTACAACTAACGATAAGTCAGTGAAGTCACTAGTGATGTATGTGTCAGATGATATACTTTTATAACTTTGTGTGTCATATGGTAATGACTCTTTTTTTATCAGCACAAACCATAAGCTTTCTTTACTTTTCTAAACTAATTTGTGCAATGGTTAGAATGTCTATGCCTATAGATTATTTAAGTAACTTGTTCTAATTTCTGACAGATGCTGCAATTTTTTCCCTTTGATGTTTCTAATTTCTGGCAGATGCTGCAATTTTTTGCCTTTGATTTTTTTATTCTGTTTTCAGTGTTATAACCAATTGATTTAAAGGAAAACTCCACCCTAGAACTAAAATATATGTTTTTTTCAGTCTATCTTTGTTTCCAGACCTATTTTAACACCTAACAATCACTCTGTGTGCTTTATTTGTAATTTTAGCCTGTTTACCACAACATGGCTACCGATGGGGCTTGATATGTCAAGTGATCTACTTCTCCTTAAAGCCTTTCAAGTCTCCTTTCTGTGACTCATGCCAGACATAAGGAAGTAACTGTGAATTCCCATGCCATTGACATATAATGGGAAATCTGTGACTCACTGTCAGTTTGTATTCCTTCTGTGTTAGGCCTGCTTCTTTTCTCTAGCAAATCACCCTCATTTATGTGTAGCTCAGAGCGTGCTTTACAGTATAATTTGAAGTTATCCTGCAGCAGCCAGACTTGTAGCTAAATTGGATGCCTTTATTCTAAGTGTTCTTTTGTAGTCCAACATGAATTGACACTCCCCTCCTCCCACGCTACTGCAGAGGTGTGAAAACTGTCATGGCAACTGACAGCTCAGACTTGAAAGGAAGGGAGTGTCATTTCAGTTGTCTTCCCCTCTGCCTGCAGAATCATTTAGTTATGTGTTTGGTAGCAGCAGAAAGATTTAAACAATTGCAATTTAATTTTTGCAAGCCAGTTTCAGATATTTTATGATTATTTCATTGTGCTGATTTTTTATTTCCCCCTATTTCTACAAGACATTATGTTAACTTATTTTTGCTTTCTTATCTCTTTGAGGGATATTTGCCTAGTCACATGCTGTTTCTGTAATTTCTTGACATGTGCATCATCTCCACATATTTTAAAGGCCTCCAAAACAGTCAAAAAATGTACTGAAACTCATTGTATTCTAGAGTCAATGCAGTGAAATTTTTATTCCTGGGGGGGTGTGCTGAATATTTTGTGCAAGTCTGCATCACTACCATAATGCAGATAACTGAGCTTAATATGATCTTCTGTAATTCAGCTGAAACTATTTAGCAATCCTCCATTCCTGTATCCGGATTAGTAAATTTGCTTTGATGCACTCCCTGTCTTTGTGCACATTTATAATCCTACTGCTAAAGTGGTCACGTATTGAGTGAATTGGCAGCCGACACTACTCACCCAAACACAGTGCTTCAAATTTGTCACAATACTAGTTTTGCTTGGGTCTCTTTAAAACACAAGAGATGTGTGCACTTTCCATGAAACACCACGTAGCAGGGTTTACACCCTACAGTAAATTAAGGATTGCAGCATCCAATTTGCTGTTGTACTAACTAAACTTATCAAGTCAGGCAGTAAGCACACAGGAGTGAAATGCTACTATCAGCATGGGGATACTACAACATGGGGTCTCTATGTTCCACACCAGAGGTATACCTCTCATTGGTAAGATCAGACCATAAACAAATCTCACTGGACATCCATATTCCATCTCCACCCCTAGCCAAGGAAACCACGGTGAAGAACTTCTCAAAAGCAAACTTCACACTTCTCAAAACTGAGGTGGAATCCTTCAAAGCTCTTGGGCCAGTGGAAAATATGGCCCAAAATGCAGAATCCTTTACAAAAGCATTCTATGGACACCTACAGGAATGCATGGAGCATGCTATCCCAAATAAAACCAAGACTCACTCCTCCAAAGGCGGGAGACCAGTCTGGTGGACCCCGGCCATAAATAAGATATACAACAGAAGGAGAAAGCTATTACATGACAGAGCAAAATCCAAAAAAGAGAAGGTGTCACTGATCAGTACTAGCAAGAAACTATGATCCCTCATAAAATCATCTAAGGCCAGCTTTGAAAGAAAAATTGCACAAGACACTAAAGATAATCACAAGGCCTTCTTTAGTTATGTCAGAAACCTGGGAGGCAACTCCCAGATATGCTCCGAGTTAGTGCAAAATGACAAAAAATACACTGAACCCACAGACATTGCCAACATACTGGCAGAAAGGTTCAGTGCAAACTTCTCTCCCCCTTCCCCCCCCCAAAAGAGCAAATGTCTATCCCAACAGAGTGTAGCCTTCCTGAGATCACAGATGCACAGGTGAGAGCTGCCCTTTCCAAAGCAAAAAACACAGCATCAATGGGACCAGACGGTGTCCCGGGCTGCATCTTACACGAGCTCCAAGAAGAACTAAACCCTTACTACAGGATATGTACCCAAGGAGTGGCGTACAGCAACAGTGGTCCCACTCCACAAAGGTGGTGCCACAACAGATCCCGGAAACTATCGCCCTATAAGCCCGACTAGCCTGGTCTGCAAAGCTATGGAGCCTATCATCATGGAAATCATAAACAAAGACATTGGGAACATCCAGACACCGGATCCTACCCAATTCGGCTTCGTTAAGGGCAGATCTTGCCTCTTGAACCTGGTCGACTTCTTTGAAACAGTTACCAAAGCCATAGATGAAGGGAAGGTAGTCCACACAGCCTACCTGGACCTCGAAAAAGCCTTCAATACAATACCCCACTTGGGCATCATAAATAAGCTCACCAGCTTAAATATCAACCCCTATGTCACAAGATGGGTTGTAAACTGGCTCAGGGATAGAACCCACATGGTCAGAATAGCAGGTGCCATGTCAGACTCTAAACCAGTTACAAGTGGTGTCCCACAAGGCTCAGTCCTGGGACCTCTCTTGTTCGGCATATATTTCTACGAGGTACAGGCTAACACAGGTGGACTATGGCTGACCAAGTTCACAGATGACTGTAAACTGGGTGCTGTAATAGACTCTCCAGCTGACACAAGCATCTTCCAAAAGGGTCTCACAGAGATGGATAACTGGTGCCAGAGCCATGGCCTAAAGCTAAATGCCAAAAAGTGCATAATCATCCCCTTTGGGAAAAACAAAGTGCCCATAAATTACCACATAGGTGGTAATCCATTAAGTACGGAAGAAGTAATTAGGGACTTGGGGACCGAAGTAGATAGCAATCTCTCCTTTGACAATCACATTTCCAAAGTGGTTAGAAAGACCTTCTATATAGCCCACCTTATCATGAAATTGTTCACATCTAGATCAAGAGAGGTCATTGTGCCCCTCTACTAATCACTTATCAGGCCCATAATTGAGTACAATGCCCCATTTGGGATGTACCTTACCCGACACCTTCAGCAACTGGAAAGACCCCAAAAGTATCTCACCAAGAGGATCAAGGGGTTCAAACAGATGCCCTATGCAGTTCGGCTAAAGAAACTCCAGCACTACTCAGTTGCGTACCGCCTACTCAGAGGCGATCTGTGTCTGACGTATAAAGCCATGATATTGCCAACATACTGGCAGATAGATTCAGTGCAAACTTCACCTCCATCTCACCTTCAAAAGAGCCCACAACAATACCAGAAAAGTGTAGTGTCCCGGAAATCCAGAAGCACAGGTGAAAACAGCCCTTTCAAAAGACAAAAACACAGCATCAATGGGGCCAGATGGTGTCCCACGATGGGTCTTGCACAAACTACAGAATGAACTAACCCCCCCCACCTAAACACGCTGTTCAACCTCAGCCTCTCCACAGGCTATGTGCCCATAGAATGGTGCACAGCAATGGTTATTCCGGTCCACAAAGGAGGGGCCACAACTGACCCTGGTAACTATCGCCCCATAAGCCTGACTAGCCTGGTCTGCAAGGCTATGGAGCGCATCATCATGGAACTCATTAACAAAGACATTGGGAACCTCCAAACACTTGACCCGACCCAGTTCAGCTTTGTTAAGGGCAGATCATGCCTACTAACCCTGGTTGACTTCTTCGAGACAGTCACCAAGGCCATAAACGAGGGGAAGGTGGTTCACACAGCCTACCTTGATCTCGCCAAGGCGTTCAACACCATTCCTCACTCGGGTATTATAGAAAAACTCACCAGCCTGAACATAAACCCCTATGTCACAAGATGGGTTGCCAACTGGCTTACAGACAGAACTCACACGGAAAGAATAGCGGGCTCCAGGTCCGACTCTAAACCATTCACAAGTGGTGTCCCACAAGGCTTGGTTCTGGGACCCCTACTGTTCGGCATATATTTCTCAGATGTACAGGCAAACACAGGAGGACTATGGCTAACCAAGACTGCAAACTGGGAGCCATAACTGACTCTCTGGCTGACACAGACATCCTTCAAAAAGGCCTTACTGAGACAGACACCTGGTGTCAAAGTCATGGCCTTAAGTTAAATGCCAAAAAATGCATAGTCATTCTGTTTGGGGAAAACAAAACACCCACGAATTACCACATAGGCGGCAGCCCCCTTAATACAGAAGAGATAATAAGAGATCTGGGGACCCAGGTAGATAGTAATCTCTCCTTTGACAGTCATATTGCCAAAGTAGTTAGGAAATCCTTCTATATGGCCCATCTAATTACTAAGGGGTTCACATCTAGAAATAAAGAAGTTATAGTGTCCCTCTACTTGTCACTCAGCCCCATCATAGAGTATAATGACCCATTTGGGATGTACCTCACAAGACACTTCTAACAGCTTGAAAGACCACAAAAGCACCTCACTAAGAGGATTACTGGCCTCAAACATATGTCCTGTGCAGCCCGACTGAAAAAATGCCGGCTGTACTCAGTGGCATATTGCTTACTCGGAGGTGATCTCTGCCTGACTTACAAAGCCATGTCCAACTCAGAATTGATGGACATGCTCCACCTAAAGAAATCCAAGTCACTGCGAGCTATGCGCTCTAGTGAGCTAAACCTTGCCACAACAATAAATATAACATGCTGGAGGGATAGATTTCCGTCACAGAGACTCCCCATGCTTTGGAACAAAATTCCTAACTACATTAGGCAGAGTCCCTCACTAACACTCTTCAAGACAAGCCTTGACAAGTGGATGGGAAACAGAAAATACACCCCTGAGATCACTTCATTGGCTTTGCTTGACAGAGGCTCAGTTAATTAATCAATGGGGCGGCGAAAGCCGACACACTCTGGCTAGGGTTGTAATTGCCCTCGGGCAGATAGCCTAGTACCTACCTATGAACCTATGAACCTTGTAACTCTACCTTCTTAAGCAAAGTGTGGTTGTGAGGCTTATGTATGTCTTCCACACCACACCCACTCTTTATATATGCATTTTAATCTTTGCTGCGTGTCACGTCATCCCTTGCGCAGTTGATCAGCTTTGTTTTTTCTCCCTTACATCGGAGTTCTCTGCTTAATAGCCAAAGTCTCTACCACCTTGATGCTGGGCATGCAAAATTACTTTCTTGATGGCCTGCTACAGGTTCACTTCAAATGAATCCTGGCTCATGCTCACACCTCCCAGAATACTGCTGCCACATATTGCAGCTTAACAGAGTCACGCACATGTCCCTAGCTCAACATTTCATCATGTACTCCCACAGCACCATGGGCAATAGCACTGCAACAGAAGAACTACCACCTCCTTGTGCTGGGTGAGCAGATTACAGCCAATCAACTACAGCCTTCCCTGGCTGGGTCCTTCGTGATCAAAGGAAAAATGTCAGAGCTCAACACCAAAATTAAAAGTTTGTTTATTCACACAAAGCTCTGTCTGGAACTCTCCCTTTATCAATGCAGATGCAACATATTAAACTATCAAACAATATAAAATCTTACACTTTAATTTGTTTATGCCACAAAATTGGCTTAATTACAGCAGCGCTCATGACCAGTGGTTTATCAACATTTAATCTTACAATCCAATTAAACTATGCTATCTCAGCAATATTTCTAAGATCACCACCTCTGTCCCTTTGCTGTATCTGTAACTCTAAATATAAAGTTATACAATGGACCTTTCTCAACAGTATGTTTAGTGAGTGAATTAGTAACATTCCCCCTTATATCTGACAAATGTTCTATAATTCTTTCCTGAAGCTTTTGGTTACATTTTCCTACATAAAAGCAGGAACACACAGAACAAGTAGCACAATTAAATATATTTTCAGTGTTGCAATTTGCATGCCAACAAAATGAAATACTTTCTTTTCAACTGGATGCATAAATGAAAGCAAATTTTAAATATATTCACATCAAGAGCAAGTAACTCAAGCAAATGTTCCTTTTCTCGTACTAGTTATCTGATTACTCGTCTGATTCATTCCCATAAAACAAAGTTTCAATTTTAAATTCTTACAAATCTTGAAGGGAAAATGTGGTGCATGTCCTACAAATTAATAGAGTTCAAGTCACGGATACCACAGTTCCATGTAATAACATCAATTATTCCATTACTTTTAGGATTATAATGAGTAATGAACTGTCATACTTAGGATAAGCTTGTGTGAAGTACATTTTTCGGTATTATTCACATTGTTTTTAATGGTTCACCATGTATAGGTTCTGCAGTGCACTGTTAATCACATCAGCTGAACATGAGGAAGGTCCGGGGTTCGATCCCCAGTGGAAGTATTATCACTTTAACAATTGTCTTAGTTTCTGGTGTCATTCCAGGGGGATCCATTACCTGACAGCCTGGGAAGATATGATTAACAGACCATGATGCTTTGCTACAGATGGCCTGCATCTGTCTCACTTGGGCTTCAGGCTTCTGGCAAAGGCCCTTGCTTCCCCATAGTGCATTTTTAGGTAAGTCATGAGGTCAGTACTACCAACATATAAATTTCAACAAAATGCAAATTAAAGGTCATGCTGCTAAATGCTAGGAGACTAAACATGAAACTGCAGTCACTGCAAGCATTCTTAACCCTTGAAGACGCTGACATTTGTGCATTCACAGAAACTTGGTTCAAAGTTGCATAGAGCACCCCAGCGTTACCTGGTTACTAATTTTATCAAACATTCAGACCCCAAACTGTGGGCAGCAAAGCCAAAGGAGGAAGAGTTTCAATATATATTAAAGACACATACCTCCAGACTGGCCAAACAGTATGATGCACAGGAGACACTCCAGGTGCAGTTAGCCATTGACAAGACCCCTATTCAAATTACAGCTAGATACAGGCCTCCAAATTTGACTCAAGATACCCAACTCCACCTATCTGGACCTCTTCAAATCTATCAAGATTCAACCCTTTACCCTGATCCTGGGTGAGTAATTATCCAACCATAGACTGGAAAAACTACTCATGCCCGAACCCAAATGTCCAGAGATTCCTCTATTTCATCAATGCAAATGCCTTGGAACAGATAGTCAGTAGCCCCACAAAAGGTGATATTTTGGACTTGCTATTGGTCCCCCACCAATTATTTCTAGGGAATAGGTCATCACTGGCCTCTCAAAAGGGAAAAAATACAGCCTTCATGGGACCAGATAACATCCCAAGCTGCATCCTACATGAACTCAAATGCCTTGGAACAGATAGTCAGTAGCCCCACAAAAGGTGATATTTTGGACATGCTATTGGTCCCCCACCAATTATCTCTAGGGAATACGTCATCACTGGCCTCTCAAAAGGGAAAAAATACAACCTCCATGGGACCAGATAACATCCCAAGCTGCATCCTACATGAACTCAGGCATGAACTATGAACACCATAAGGCACCCTATTCAACCAAAGCTTGAGTACTGGCTCTGTCACAGCCGAGTAGAGGACAGCCACTATCATCCCTTTACTCAAAGGTGATCCTGGAAATTATAGACCCATCAGCCTAACTAGACTGACCTGCAAGGCCATGAAATGGATCATGGACCTCATTAACAGGGACAATGGCAACCTCAAAACACTTGACTCC
The DNA here is from genome assembly GCF_019279795.1 of Protopterus annectens. Lineage (NCBI taxonomy): Eukaryota > Metazoa > Chordata > Ceratodontiformes > Protopteridae > Protopterus > Protopterus annectens. Next base: position 1,731,059,517 of record NC_056743.1, read on the forward strand.
ACAACAGTTTGGCTTTGTCAAGGGGAGATCATGTCTGTTAAATCTGGTTGACTTCTTTAAGACATTCATCAAAGCCACGGACGAGGGAAAGATGTTGCACACTGCCTACTTTGAACTGTCCTTTGACAGTATTCCACACTCGGGCATAACAGATAAATTCTTTCAGGTAGGCATCAATCCATATGTTACCAGATGGGTAGTAAACTGGTTCACTGCCAGAACCCACCTAATCAAAACAGAGGAAGCCACTTCAAGCAGTAGAACCGTAATGAGCGGCATACCCCAGTGATTGCTCTTGGGGCCTCTGTTATTCAGGATATACTTCTCTGAGGTGCAGGGCAAAACCACTGGGCTATGGCTGACCAAGTCTGCAGGAGACTCCAAGCTGGGCATAGTCATTCACCAAGTGATGTGGATGTCCTCCAAGACTGTATCACCCAAATGACTAGTGACAGAAGCATGGTCTCAAGCTGAATGCCAAAAAATGCATCATCATCCCCTTTGGGGAGAGTGACATCGCCACATATTATCACATTAATAACAACGTCCTAAGTACACAAGCAATTGTGATGGATTTGGGCACCCAGGTTGATAGCAACCTGACTTTTGGCCCACCTTGTAAGTAAGAGCATCTCATCCAGGGACAAAGATGGAGACATCCCTGTATTGTTCCTTTATAAGGACAAGTATTGATTACAGCACCCCCTTCGGCATGCACCTCACAAAGCACACGCAGCAGCTGGAGAGACCACCGAGGTTCCTCAACAGGAAAATCCAGGGCCTCAATCATCTACCCTACACAGATAGGTTAAAAGCCCTGTCCCTTTACTCAGTTTCATACATAGTCCTCAGAGCAATCTCAGACCCCACCTTGATGGGACTGCTGCATATCAAGCATGTTAAGCTTCACTCGAGCAACCCTTATGCGCAACTTCAACCTGGTCTGTGATATGAATAGGACTTGTTGGCAAGACAGATTTTTGCTCCAGAGACTCCCCATTTGTGAAATGTCTCCCTCTCTACATCAAGCAGAGTACGTCATTATCCCTTTTTAAGCACAGCCTGGATAACTGGATGGGAAACAGAAAAACTTCCCCTGGGATTCCATCTACCAGAAGCCCAAAACTAACTAACTAAAAAAAAAAAAAAAAAAAAAAATGACCCTTGTGGAATCCAAAATTAAACAGGTTGTACAACAAAATAAACAAAGGCATGGCTAAAATTATGATGTGTACCACCAAAAAATATAAAACCTTTCTCACCAAACTTAACAGACAACGAATATGACTGATTAAGTCTAGGAAAAGCAAATTTTGTGGTAAAGATGGCATTACAGGCCAAGGATACCCATAAGAACTTTCTTAGCTAGTTTTGAAACCTCAAAGGCAGCACACAATAATGTGCCAAACTGTTGGTAAATGGAGCCACATTCATGGGTCCAGGAGATATAGCAAATCTTCTAACTGACAAATTCACCTCCAACTTTACCCCCCACCCCACCCACCGCCAACCTCCCAGGAAAAAAAATCCTCCTAAATAGGCTGAAATATGATCTATCAGAGCCACTGGTTATTATTATTCAATCATTACCTCCACTCTGGCTTTGTGCCACATGAATGGAAGACTGCAACAATCATCTCTCTGCACAAGGGTAGGCCATCAATTGATCCCAGAAACTAAAGAATCATTAGTCTGACTAGTGTCATGTACAAAGCCATGGAAAGAATTATCATGGAAATGATTAACAGTGCTATAGAAAACCTTCAGATACTGGACCCTACCTAGTTTGGTTTCATCAAAGGCAGTTCCTGCCTACTGAACCTGGTAGACTTCTTTGAGAAGGTCACCAAGGGAAGGGATGAGGGCAAAATGGTGCATACTCCCTACCTTGACCTAGTTAAGGGATTTTATACAATACTCCACTTGGGCACTGTAAACAAAGTAATGGAATTAGGCATAAACCCTTTTGTAAGTTACTGGATCGCCAGCTGGCTCACAGACAGAAAAGAGGAAGTTAGGATTTGGAGAGACAATTTCCACAAAGAGGACAGTCACCAGTGGAGTCCCCCAGAGCTCTGTGCTGTGTCGGCTCCTCTGTTGGCATCTATATTATTAAACGTTAAGGCCAATGTCAAGGCTCTGGATTACTGACTTTGCAGAGGATTGCAAGCTAGGAACAGTCATAGAAACCACTAACATCTTACTGGAAGCTGTAACACAACCAAATGACTGGTTCCAAAGCCACAGCTTAAAACTAAATGCAAACAAATGCATAATAGTACCTTTTGAGAAGTCAGCCACCCAGGGAAACTCTGTCATTGATAACCCCCCCAAAAGTTGTTACAGTAACAAGGGATTTGGGGACTCATAGACAGTAACATGACTTTTGACCAATGTGTCTAACACTGTAAGAAAATCATGCTATGCCACACAACTTATAAGTAAGGGAATGGCATCTAGGTCCAGGAAAGTCATCGCGTCACTGTACTAAGCCTTCATCAAATCCATCATTGAGTATAATGCCCCCTTTGGTATGTACCTGACCAGGCAAATGCAACAATGGTAATGTCCACAGAGGTTCCTCACAAAAAGAATACAGAGTATAAACACAATGTCCTCTGCAGATCACCTTGAAGCCCTACCTTATACTCTGTTTCCTATAGACTACAGAGAGGCAGTTTATGTCTGGCATCCTTGGATTCTGCTCTAATGGACCTTTTGCATATCCACAGAATGAACATCACCATAACTACTAGATCTAAGGATTTAAACTTTACTTGCAACTTAAATAGGACATATTTGAGGGACAGATAAGTATCACAGAGAATCCCCATTCAATAGAATAGGCTTCTGATCCATGTGAAGGAAAACCCTTCCCCAGCCCTATTCAAATGCAAACTGGACTAGTGGATAGAAAATTGTAATTTCAACAGGGGTCTGATACCTGCATCTCTGATGGACAGAGGCAGCCATGAAATCATGGCCTAGCTAACATATACACCCTTAACATAACCTATAAGGCCATCAATGGTCATTTGCCTAGTATAAAACTATGAACCTATGAATATTGGGAGGAAAATAGAGTAGCAATAATAAGCCTGTACTAAATCCAACATTACTGCAAGGCTTTTGCAAAATCTAGAGGTTTAAAATAAAAACAGAATTGTCTGGGTGCTACAATAGTGACTTACTGTTAACAGAAGGTAAAGACAACAGTTTAAGCACATCTACTGTGCCATAATTAATAGGTATAGACAATGCCAAATAGATCTATGCCCTGCCAGTTTGACACTCAATTGTGGCAGCAGAACAGTAAAGAGTAGATAAAAAATAAATTAGCTGTGAAATTAAATTTAAGATCTGTATCTTCACAGCCACACCAGCAAGGCTGTTTTTAAAGTAAGTTCTAACTACTTTGCTGGAGCAGAGACTTGAGCTCTAGATTTAGACTTAGAACTGTTGTTATACTACAGGTGAGATTACAGTCTTCAGCCAATACCAAAATCTCCTGTTCTGATTCTTGCTGTGATACCAAGAAAATGGTGTGCAAGCTTTGTGAATGAACAGCAGGGACAGATATTCTGCTCAACAAGGTGTCCTAGACTAGGCTTTCTAGACCCATCATTTGTGAACCCTAAACAATTAAATGACTCAGACTGCATTCCGGCACTATAACCACACTTCTCCTTAGGGTACAACACAGAGCAGGATTCATAGATGTGTCAAGCAACTTAGGCTTGGAATGCTCCTTATCATGAAGATGAGCATCTTAAGTAACAGAGCAGTAGTGTCTGAAGACGGATTTGTCAGAAGTCTAAATACGTTATGTCATTTTATTTGATTCTTTTGTCAAAAACTCCTAATTCTTAGAGGAATACATAACAGGATGCATATTCATGTTTATGTACACAGAACTATCAAAACATGTCGAAAGTATCCCGACCATGTACACAATATGAAGAGGTTATTGCTGAAAGAAGAAAGCTATGTAACTTACTGCAAAAAATGCATACTGATGGATATCAAAGTATTAATGACTGATTTGCTAATGCCAGTGCAGTTATAAAAAGGATTAAAATAAATTATATTTCCTGATTAAAAAATAGAAGGTAATAAACACAAAGAAGAAAAAATGAAAAGTACTTATTGAGAAGAGTGCATCTTAGCCAAATCCCAGAAATCCATACTTAATTTGAGTGGTTTACCTACCGACTTCAGAATGTAAAGCCTAGGCTAGTGGGCTAGTGCTTAAAATAAAACAAAGGATCAGACTGTGGTAATAATATTAATAACCTTTGACAGCCTCAAATTCTAAATAGAAATAACTTGCAATCTGTAACAGTAAACTAAAGTAAACAATGCAAGTTCTCATAAAAACAGATCTGTTCTTTTGGATCTAATCCTTCATGAAAAATGACATAACAATATCTACAGCTTGGATGGATAACTGCTTCTGCTGTCTTTATTAATGTTATACATTTTACTCTGTCCCTAAATCTTCTACTTTGATTTTGTTTCTCTAAATGATGTAGCACACTGAAGCACTTCTTATAACCTTATCATTTGATTCCAACACCCTTAAAAGAGACGTTAATGTGTTGGTGGTGGTATTAAGTGAAACTGGCTAAAAAGACATTTCACACAACACTGCTTTGCTAACTAAAATGCATTAATTAGGCCTGCAAACTGAGTCTAATCACAAAGAAATATTGTAAAAATAGTGCCGTAAGAATTTTCACTTTAGCAATAATAAATTATCTTGTAGAATGGTATTAAAATGCAGGCATAATAAACATCTACTCCAAAACATTTTAACTTGTTTAAAAAAAGTTTGTAGTTGTCAAATGGACACTTAAATTGTTTCTGCTGTGTGTGTGTGTGTGTGTGTGTGTGTGTGTGTGTGTGTGTGTGTGTGTGTGTGTGTGTGTGTGTGTGTGCAATTGTGTTAGGTCTGCTATGCTCTCAGCTCCATGGAAAAGATGAACAAAGACTCCCAGACTACACAAGAAATTATGCACTAGACTCATGTGATCAAGCAACATGAAAGCTACCAATAATTTAGACATACAGCATACAGGTAGTAGCCGAACTAACATAGCTTGTTTGAAAAAATGCCAGAGTTATCCTACATAAAGGTATTAGTAATACATACATACTGAAATATAAATGATTCTCCAAATGTTACCCACTTGCAGGCATCCTACAGTAACACGAAGCAACTGGGAGTTTGAAATATTAAACCTGTTTAGTGCACGTTACAGCAAAAACGGTTCAATCTTGCGGTCGTTACTAAAAGATTCCACTGCCTGGAACCAGTATGCGCCTTGTGGTTGGGGATCGCTGAGTAGATGGGAAATAGAGCAAACAGCGACTATACACAAGCAGATAAAAAATGTGTGCGTACTTGACTCTCCTCTGACACACAAACACACACAAACACACACACACACACACACACACACACACACACACTCACACAAACAACCTCTTCTGCATTCAGACATGCAGCATTCACTATGCAGCTTTCACTCGCACACAGACTGCAGCACACACAATAAGAATGAATCACATTTACGTTGGTGAATTTCCGTTTAACACTTATTAAGCAGCAAAAGCACTGCTTAGGAAGTGTAAACAGTGGCTGAATGGATATGACTAATGTTGGATCTACATGCTGACACTAACACACTATCACACATGCAACTACAGCACAGTGGATGAAACCAAAACCGCGGACTTATGTAAACATTGGGTGGCATATTACGGAAGAACAGGAGAACAAAAACAACAGTACTATTTAACTGCAGAAATTGGGGGTATAATGTTATATGCAGGATCACAAACTGAACAAAACTTAGTTAACAATAGCAGCTGCTAATTTCTGTGTCCAGAGATGTTGCCTGCAGCTTCACAGAAGGGAGTATTCCAATGCAGTTTTTCATCCGGAAAGAAACAGTGGTAGTAAAAGAGTTCCACAAGCAGTTATGCAGCACTTCATGGTACCGTAGAACAGGCTGGCCTAGAAATTGTCTGTGTCACAGTGTGGGAGGATCTGCAGGAGCGGGAACTACTCATTTGACTATGTCAAAGGTACGTCAGGAAGGGGGATACAATTTACAACTGAAAGGATGCAATACTAAAGAACGGGGGATAGGCTTTCCTGCCCTATGCTTCGGAAAAGCAGAAATGTAGAACTGACAAATCTGTTTCTGCCTTCTTGTAAGTGCAGGTGGCTGGGATGAGTTTACAAGGATGGAACACATCACACGTTTGAGCTAAACTGTGTTTAAGCCACAGTTTTCCTTTAAATCTTATCTAAATCAATGATCTTTATCTAAATTGTATTAGGTGGCTTATAACTGTTTATGGTTACTAAAATACTTTTGTATTGAAGTTGCTTCTCTCTAGGTCTGTACAAACAATGCACGTTACCCAGGTGTACATCCAGGTTAACAAATATTTATAAATAAATATTTATAGAGCAAGGAAAGACATCAGCAATAGAACATAATTTACATATTTGATGCTATAACTATATACAAATTGACAAAGCCATATTTAGCATAAGGCTGGTAATTATTCTATACATATTTACAGAACTAGAAGTCTCTATCATCTTATATCATTCTGCATTAACTGCAATATAAAATATTAGTTATTATGTATATTGCATGTAACCATCAGCTTTTTCTCTAAAGCAGTTATATGTGCAAACGTCTGTTATGTAACTTACAATCCTGGTTCTAAAACAACCATAATTAGGCTAGTTTTTAATCTTTTGTGATGCATGGTTCCAGTTATTTTTTCTGGACATGGTGTTGTCCTTGAAAAGGCTTTTCTGTGCTAAAGTAAGGCTAAAAATGTCATTGCTTAAGGCTGCAGATGCTGCCTTTGTGACCGAAATGGACAGATACATGAACTGATTTGTAGTTTTATGGTTACAGAACACAATAACTGTGATATAGAAGTTGTCCATTTTTAATTTCCTTCTAGTTTAATTTGGAGGCATTTTCTCTTTTAAGTTTTGCTTACTGTACGATGATAATGTACAATGATGATGGTACGATGTGGGAGGCTGGTATAACAGTTAAGGGGCTTACCTTACAAACACATGGTACAGGGTTTGATTCTTCCATGGGGCAATTGGCTAGACTTAAAATGGCCCACAAGGGCAGTTAGCCTAGTACTAATCTATGAACCTACGAACATTTCTTTGTACTTACTTGTAATGTTAATTAGGTTTACTGTGAAAGCTAGATGGTGGTTGTGGCAAGGATTTAAGCTTAAATGTACACTACACAGTACACACCTGCAGCATGAGATGTGTATATTATTCTGGGTTAGTCTTAGTCTGCTAAATTAATATGAAATGCATTCTGCTGTGTTTGTTTGTGGAAATATACTCCGGTACAGCCACAATATAGATTGTATGCATATAAATGTTTCTTGTAAAAAAAAATAAATGCTGGCATTTGGGATTACACTACCCTTTACAGCTATGACTATTCAGTATGTTCTGTTTTTGTTCTGAAAGCTGGCAGGGAGGATACTGGGAGTAAGAATTCTTTTTACTTCTTAGACTGCGCACATTAATAATTCTAACTTTTTAAGTATCAGCAGCCATTTTTCAAGTGTACTGTGTATTGTTTGGGAGTAATCGTGTACAGTAGTATTCTAGTTCTTTGTACCATACTATTTTCTTTCTACTGCTGGAATATATTTTAGGTATTTGTATGGTCTAAGTTGAAAGATGTCACAAGTGTAGAGATATTCCTGCTTTTATCCACATCTGACAAGCCAGTTCATATCAGAAAAGTTGCCTCACCTGGTCTCATTGGCACAGATTAAGTATAATTTTGTGACAGTCATTGAGATCAGCCCTTCTGCCTTGGTCTCAAAGCAGCATTCCAAGCCATGTTACTAGTAGGCAATCTATGATCCAAGAGTTGCTAGTGGTTTTCTGTTTAATGGTGCAGTCTCACAAGGAAAGCAGCCATTGGAGTAGAAATGTGCTACCATACAGATAAGACAGTTTAATCAACTTAATTCTTAAATGTGGATTTTTCAACATTCTTAGGTTGCATATAGCTCTCAACCTTCCATCTACAAAAATGTGTAACCCCCTACTACTTCTCACACTCAGGAACCAATGAACAAAATGTAGAGCACATTATTTATACTTACTTGCAACTTCTGCTAGAAAGCTCACAATCTGGTTAAATCATATCTGCATCTATTTTTGTGTCTGTGTGTGTGTAGTGTGTACAGATTTTCTCATCACATTTTTTGTCTGTTTTTCATAAAATTGTGGTTTTTCTGGCAAATTAGTGGCAAATCATTAAAGACTGAAGTTAGAAAATAATGACAGACATTTGAGTTTCAGATTTCATATCCTTCAGAAAATTCACACTAATGCATGGCCTACTATTTTATTAATTTTCTAAGTTTGTAAGAGAAAAATTAAAAATTGTCCTTATTTTTGGGCCTTTGTCCCACTTTTATTTATGACTTTGACAAGATTTCTTGCTCTGAGGTTGAGAGTATAACAAATGTGTCAGGGCCATCACCGTCAGCCAGAGACATTTCAAATTGTGACATACTTGTTGTACCCCACTCCCCCATGTAGTGACTTTGGATGTGTCAAACAAGACAAGGAACAGTTATGCAGTGTAAGTGTGCAGATAAATTATCCTCCCATCTAAGGTAGACACAAGTACAGTCATCGCTTTTCATCTTTCCTTGATTTTGCAGAATGTTCTGGTTTTCTGTCACATTTTAATACTGTTGATTTATGCTTCTTATTATTCAGAAAATACATGTTATTGTAGTGCCTGTTGCTCTGTGTTTAAGTAACAATGCTTTAATGACCATCAGGTAAGCTTGTCTGAGATTGTAAGATGCAAGTAAGCTTTAATAAGCATATTGTTAAAGAATTACCAAAATTGAAAGCCTTTGTGTTGTTGCCATGCAGAGAATATTTACATAACTAGATAACGTATAAGCCTTAGGTACTGAAATGCATATGACAGTATTTGTAATAAAGGACAGGATTACAATATTTTCAGAAGCTCATTACATTTGTTGGATACTTGCAGTCATCTTTGCAGGCTTTACCCGTAAACTAAACAGAATGCCAAACTCTCATGTGTGGTCCATACCTTTAAGCAATTTATCTTGAGCTTGTTTCTTGTCTGCTGTTTATTTTTTACTTTGATCATGTTTTCCCCATGAAACAAGTAGATAGTTCTCAGGCAGCAGGTCGTTTTTGGATAAGAAACATTTTTACAAGTGGGGGTATCACAGAGATTGCTACTTTCAGTATGTTACTTGGTACTTTTATAAAGTTGAATATAAATAATAATTAGAACTGCAGTGCAATGAGAAGTGGTTTGAGTTGAGTACTGCTTGTTATTTTATACCTGATTTTGACTGGCATTCCAGTAATGTATTTAAAAAGTAATTTATTTTTTTGTTTCCCATCTAGTTATTAAGTAAGCTGTCATGTAGCCAATGCATTGAAATATTTTTTTTCTTCTACACTTCATTTTCTCTTGATTGGACAATCATAATGATGGTTTGGCACCCAGGACAGTGTATTTAAATAAAGTCCCAATTTCTGTGGTTTAGAGCATAGCTCTGCCTCTTTCTAGTTGGTCACACCCCTTCCCATTGGCCCCACCCATTGAGCTGTCTCCTGGAGCCCCCATTTGAAGTCACCAGCCGCCACTAGACAGGAGGACTACTAAATAGCAGAAATCTATTTGCTAAGGTTTAATATAAGGGTCCAAGGGACAGAAGTAAGGAGTTGGAGATGATAGGTTATATGAAGTAGATGTGAAGTAATGTGTGTTGGTAGATGGTTGATGTGGTCGCAATGTGTGCTAAAAGACCAAAGAAGGGTAAGAGGGCATGGCAATGTCTACGATTAACAACAGAAATAATGTGTGATGCAATGCAAAGGGACATATATATATATATATATATATATATATATATGATTTACCTTAACATGTGCGTATTGCACACGGGCGACCGTCAAATGTTCGAAAGACAATTTTCAAGTTCTGAAAACGTCGAATGGAAGAAGGCTTGAATGTGCAATGAGCGAATGCACAGTGAGAGTCGCTCATTGCACATTCGACATTTAGGGGCAGAGCGCACTATAGTGGGGAGTTGGAAATGGTTCCATTCCTCACTGTAGTGCGATGTCGGAGTTAGAATAATAAGGAAGGGGGGGTGCAGGGGCTTGCCCCTGCATTACATGGCATATACTTTTGTTGTCGACATTCATAAGTTAAAACAGCAAATCGGCTGTTCGATTTGCTTTTTAACATTAGAAACTGTCGCTTTTTCCAGTTTCATTTTTACGATGTGAGGATATGACTACTCACACAAGTGTGATTCGAGGTTTTAAAGGTAAACCTCTATATATATATATATATATATATATATATATATATATATATATATATATATACACACACACACACACATATATATACATATATATATATATATATATATATATATATATATATATTTATATATATTTATACAGAATGGTGGGAAGATTGAGAACTGGCTAGGAAAGAAAGTTGTTGCAATCATGAGGAAGCATACAGAGAAATTTGGGTGTCTTTTGAAAGTTTAAGGTCCATAACTGAGATCCTCAAAACAGTAGAACTGCTAGTGCAAATAGAGGAATATATACCGAATTTCTGTGTTGCAGAGCCTCTGATTATTTCCACTTTCTGTAATGTACAGTGATGTTGGAGGTAGTGTGTTCTGGTTATATGTTGTGGTTTTTAATATTGGTAGAGAGTGTAGAAGCAGTTAATTTTATTTTTATAAAAAGAAATTTGTATTTTAGTTTTACACAAGTTCAAAGTTTTCTGGTTATATTTTGTCTGGTCTTCAATTTGCATTTACAAGTTGGTATCCCATTGGAGTGGGTGGGGCTACATAATTATGCATTCAAATTATATGTTAATCAGCATGCAGATTTTTGGCTGGTTGTACCTAGTTTTCATAGGCCTTTGTCCAGATTTTTGATGATTCAAGGTTGAGAGGTATGCTTGGAATTTGCTGGCTCCCTGATATCTTCAATTTAACATTGGTATTAAATGCAAAAACAGGACTGTTGAGAGGTATGAACTTACAGGTAATATCACCACCATTTGTATTCTGCCCGAAAAAAAAATGTGAAAAGTAGAATGGCATCATTATCATTATTAACCCAAGGCTTGTTTTAGATCTTACAAAATTAAGCACTTTTTGGCTTTATTTTTTCAGAATGAAAAAATCTACAAGGTAGGACAGGTGACCGTGAAGTGCAAATGACTGCAGCTACATCAACTGAATAGTTAAAGGACATGGAGTGACTACCTATGTTCTATTACTATGCTTTTGGAATGTAAATAACAGCATGTCAACAAATATTATGATCATCCAGTTCCATTTTTTTAATAATACAGCTGAACCTCGAAACAACCATTCCGTTTAAACTGGGGGGCACTCCCCACCCTTGCCCTATAGTTCTCGTCCCCCTGTAGAAAGAGCACATTTGACTATGGTGATGAGTAGCCATTTTTTTTCAGGGATGAAGTCAATCTTTTGGACATTGGTAGATATGGACAGCAGGTAAGGACAGGGCATACCTCTCAACCTCTTAGTGCAAAAGCACTGGACAAAGCCAAAAATAATGGGGGAACAAAGCCCCAAAAATATGGACAAAGTTTAAATATTGCTCTCAAGGACATGAAGTCTGAAACTCAAATGCCTGTCACTATTTATTGAATTCAGTCCTCAATGATTTGCCACAAGCATCCACAAAACCACACATTTTAAGAGGAACAGACTAAAAATATCAGGAAAAAAATCTGGACAGTCTGCTAAAATCTGGACAATTGAGAGGTATGGGATGGGGGCATAGTGTAGTCATGCAGACTCCTTTAGGTAGATCTAGAACCCCTGTTTGGTTTGTCATGGAATCTTTTCTTAGGCATTTTCCTGTCCTTACAAGAAGGCCTAAATTTCCCAGAAGCAAAAGTAGTGGACTTGCTAAGGTAATTCCTTCTGTATCTTAATACAAAAGTAATAAATATCTGTTTGCATCTCTTTGCAATTTTACCTTGTTCCTGTAGATGTTTGAAATGACAGGCAGCTTCTGTACCAAACAAGAGATCACTGTTTTAGGGAAAGTCTAACAGTTTTGTCTTAATATCCTCAGGAAGGGACTGAGAATACAACCATGCCTAACTCCTGATCATAGAGCCTGAAACAACTGACCTGGATGAAGCTTCTATTGCATTAAAATTATATTTTATGTTGTGTCTACCACTTGGGAATCCTGAGCTACCATGGATAAGGCCCTGCTTACTGCCTGTTTCCCTAAGGAAAGACAATGTTTTATTTACATTGCTCGAAATTGACAGTATTTAGTCATCTGGGTCTGGTAATTTAGATCTCTAAAAGTCAGAGTTGAAGTTGTGTAAACTTGTTTACCCAATCTGTCCATTGACTTCTGTCTGTCAGAAGCAAGAGCATTGATAGTTAGAAGCAATTTAGAAGACTTGTCCATGGACTAGGATAACACAGATGGGCTTGCCACAGGATTCTTGTAAAGGAATTTCAAGTCCTGAGGGACCTTGAAGAATCTGTCAGGACTTCTATGGGCTGGTGTCTTAAAGTCAGGAGCAGTGGAAGTGGATACAAAAGCATCAAGCAAAGCCTCCTGAACAGGTGGCACAGGTACAGGAGGAGGGGTGCCAACTTCCAAAAGACTACAGTGAGTCTGTTGGACATCAGAATTTTTTTATAACCACTCAAAATGTTTCATCATATTAACAATACTTTCACCAAACAAAACTTCATCCACTGGGGAATCAAGGGAAAGGGAATCCTCTTCATTAGATGCCACATAGCCTGGTGAGAAGATCTGGAATGAATAGGACAAGGAGTATTCACCTGGGTCTGATCCATCTTTTTCATTTTTAGAAGAAATTTGTAATATTCTCTTTTGAAGAGCAGAAGGAGAAGCTAAAGTTAGAGTAAGTTCTGAAAAGAATGGAGGCCTGATGAGGGGGCAGCAATATCCCAGACCTGGTCATTACCAACATGGGAAACTGGTGTTCCACACCAGAGGTCAATTCCTCATTGGTCAGATCTGACCACAAGCTAATCAGCCTAGACATCCACATCCCACCCCACACCCCCAATTAGGGAAACCATCGTAAAAAAAACTTCTCCAAAGCCAACTTCACATTTCTTAAGACAGAAGTAGCAAACTTCATGACACCCATGCAGACGGACAATAGAGGTATGACTGCGGAATCCTACACAAATGCACTTTATAAGTACTTACACAAGTGCATGGATCATGCTATCCCTGATAGAACCAAGATGTTATCCTCCAAAAAAAGGAAGCCAATCTGGTGGTCCTCTGTCATAAACAAACTCTACAACAGTAGAAAGAAACTGTTGCAAAAAAGAGTAAAATCCCATGACTGGAGAAACTCCCTGGTCACCCTCAGTAAGAAGCTGAGATCCCTCATAAAATCCTCCAAAGCTAGTTCCGAAAACAAAATTGCCACTGACTCTAAAGACAACCACAAAGCATTCTATAGCTATGTCAAGAATCTAAACACTCAGGTCTGCTCTAAGTTACAGCACAATGGCACTAAATATACAGAACCAACTGATATTGCCAACATCCTAGCAGATAGGTTCAGTGCTAACTTTACCCCCCTCTCACCCCCTAGAGGGCCCATCTCTATACTGGAAGAATGCAAAGTTCCTATAATCACGGCTGCACAGGTAAAAAACACACTCTCCAAAGCCAAGAACACAGCATCCATGCGACCTGACAATATCCCAGGCTGCGTTCTACATGAACTACAGAATGAACTGGCACCCTACCTAAGTACCATGTTCAATCATAGCCTCACCTCAGGCTTTAGACCCACTGAATGGCGCATCGTGACGGTTATCCCACTCCACAAAGGGGGAGCCACGACGGACCCCGGGAACTACCGCCCCATTAGCCTGACGAGCCTGGTCTGCAAGGCCATGGAACATATTGTCGTGGAACTCATAAACACATACATTGGTAATCTCCAAACTCTGGACCCTACTCAGTTTGGATTTGTAAAAGGCAGATCATGTCTCCTAAACCTGATTGACTTCTTTGAAGCAGTCACCAAAGCCAGAGATGAGGGTAAAATGGTTCACACAGCTTATCTAGATCTCACCAAGGCTTTCAACACCACCCTCCCCCCACTCTGGAATTATAGATAAGCTCACTAAACTAGGTATAAATCCCTATGTCACAAGATGGGTTGCCAACTGACTCATGGACAGAACCCACACTGTGAAAGTAGCGGATTCTAAATCCGACATCAGACCAGTGACAAGTGGAGTACCACAGGGTTCAGTCCTGGGTCCTCTCCTGTTTGGTATCTACTTCTCTAAAGTGCAGGCCAACACAGAAGGTCTTTGGCTAACAAAGTTTGCAGATGACTGCAAACTAGGAGCCATAATCAAAAACTCCTAACGATGTGGACAAACTACCAAAGGGCCTCACTGAGAAAGATACCTGGTGTCAAAGACATGGCCTGAAGCTCAATGCCAAAAAGTGTGTTGTCATCCCCTTTGATAAAAAATCTGTACCCATAAACTACCACATAACTGGTAATCTACTTAATGCTGAAAATGTGATAAGAAACCTTGGGACACAGGTGGACAGTAGTCTCTCCTTTGATAATCACATCACCACAGTGGTCAGGAAATCCTTCTACGTGGCTCATCTCATCACAAAAGGATTCTCATACAGAAAAAAAGAGGCCATTGTTCCCCTCTACTCATCACTCATTAGACCCATTATAGAGTACAATGCCCCTTTTGGTATGTACCTCTACTCATCACTCATTAGACCCATTATAGAGTACAACGCCCCTTTTGGTATGTACCTCACAAGACATCTGCAACAACTGGAAAGACCACAGAAATACCTCACAAAGAGGATTACTGGCCTCAAACAGATGCCCTATGCAGACCGTCTCAAAAAACTACAGCTTTACTCCATCGCATATCGCCTACTCAGGGGTGATCTCTACCTAACATACAAAGCTATGTCAAACCCAAAGCTGTTGGACATGCTCCATTTAAAGAAATCCCAATCCCTCCGAGCTACACGCTCTAGGGACCTAAACCTTGTCACCACAATAAACAGAACATGCTGGAGGGATAGATTCCTGTCCCAGAGACTTCCCATACTCTGGAACAAACTACCTATCTATGTCAAACAGAGCTCCTCATTAGCACTCTTCAAGAAAAATCTTGATGATTGGATGGGAAATGGGAAACTCACCCCGGGGATCATTTCTGTGGCTCTGCTCGACAAGGGCACAGGAAAATAATTTTCTTGGGTGGCGAAAGCCAGGGTACATTTTTGGCTAGGGTTGTATGGGCCCTAGGGCTGATAGCCTCTTACCTACCTATGAACCTATGAACATATGAGCATAATGGCTTTAAATAGGCCCTGAGAGAAATACATCCACTACTTTATTTGGATATGTGGGGGCAAGAAACATTTTTAGTTTTCTTTTCCTTTTTCCTGAGTACAATGTCTACTTGATTAAATGCCAAGCCTCTAACCCCCTGATGAACCTCAATGATTGATCCTGGGATTTCCTCTCTAATGAGTATCTGTAGTAATGTAATCTGCAGGTCCTTCTGAAATAATTGTGAAGAGTTCACCCTCCTCATCATCATTGGTAACGTCATCTGTTTTGGATGTGCAAACTTAAGATGCCATCCCGGCCTCTGGCTGAGTTGAGGCACTGGGAGTCTGAGCAGGTTTCAGGCATAATGTAGGTTCTAAGGTCTTAGCGGGTACATTCCTGTCTGACTGTGCAGCAGTGTTTTCAGGCCAAGGCATCTTACATCTTTTTCTTATGAATGAGCTGGACACCAGAGGTAAAAGGGTCTGCCACTTTAAGTTTAGCAAGTCACTTTAAATGGTGAGTTTTCACTTAGTAATAGAGAGACAAAAATTGAGGTCCTAATGTTTGAGGAATAAAAGACCGACAGACCATACAATTTTTCTAATCATGGTCTGTCACTAAACAGAATAGTCATCGGAAGTGGAGTCGTAATAGGGAACCGGCCTACTGCAATCATTCTTTCCCCTTGTAGCTAACATCTATCAGAGCAACAAATAGCAATACAACTGTAAAACAGAAAGGGAGGTTCCCCAATGGGGGCACTTACCTAAACCAGTGAAGGGCAGTGATACCAGGAAACCACACGTAGAACAGACAGATGGGTGTAAGACCCGTGTTCGGACTGAAGGCAAGATATTTTGAGGATTTATGCTCATACCATCTGCTTATAAAACCTTAAGCCAATGAGCTTAGGTCATACATCAGATATATAGCTCTATGGAAGGTTTTAGATTTGGTTCCACATCTGTACGTCTTAGTTATTTGGTGAAATACCCCAACATTTTTTAACACTGCATCAATGGTATAAGGAAGGACATCATTAGATCATTATTTATATTGGACGCATAAGTAATGCTGGACTTATCAAAGGAGACAATACTGCATTTCCTGGCTTTAAGAGTCAGGTCATAATTAACACATCAAGCACTTATGTGGTCTAGCTCTTGCCGGAGAATTTAGTAGCAGAATGCAAAATGATTTCTGGGCCCGGTTTAAAATAATCAGCAAACTTGGTTGGCCATAGTCTGCTGATGTCAGCATCCCTGCCAAAAAAGTATACACAAAAGAAGTGGTTGTGCAGGACAGATCCCTAAGGGGTGTTGCTGGTGATGCTTTTGTGTCTACAGCAAACACTCCTTACCTTAATGGTGTGGTTCTACCAGACAGCTGATTCCCAGTCTATCAAACCATGGATAGATTAATGTTGATTTAGAGGAAAGTTTGTCAATAATCCCAGTTTAGGGTAAACTGACAAAGGCCCTGTCAACATCGTGGAAGGTAGCATGGACTGTATGTGCCAAATGAATGGCCTCAGTAACCATTTTAAAAACTCAGTCAGGCTGAGCAGTCATGGCCTGCCATTTTTCAAAGCCACACTGGTGGGTAGCAAAGGATATAAGGTCATGTATGTTATTATTTCTTATTTCAATTATAATATACTCCATAGTTTAAATAACATTAATGAGAATAATAGATCTATAATTCTGAGGGTCAGTAATGGGGCCACCTCTATGGTAGCACACCGCAACAGCTGTTCTCCATAAAGTAGGGATGTGACTAGTGCAAAGATTTGGGCTACTGAGCTAATGGTGGGGGCTAGCAAGATGGGACTTAGCACACCTCAGCATAAATTAACAGATATTATCAGGAACATGAAATTGTATTTTTAACTTTGGATAGACAAAAAGTACCTGCTCTAAAGTGATTTCAGGAAGGGACATATGAGGGAAATGGGAGTGAGACAGATGGGGTGGTGAGTAAGGTGAAGTTGGAAGAGAAT